>NC_133318.1:11480160-11558174 GCF_012295235.1 Primulina huaijiensis
CATGTTTTACATAAAGCCAACTCTCGGCCATCACAAAATTGGGGAAGAAATTTTTTCCCAAATAAGAAAATTGGATTTACTTAAATTATTGATTAAGAATCAATAATGATCATGCTAATTATGGATTAAGAATAAATAAGATTTATTCAAGAATCCTCTCCAATTTTTCTTCTTGAAGGTCTCGGCCACCATGAGTTTGTAGTAGAGAAATTTGGCCACCTTGTGTCCTTCCACCGCTTCGCCGACGCTACACCGTCACCGGATTTTGGAAATTCGGAGTGCACATTCTCAACGCAAAATCGTTTGGATTTTCTAGTGCAAACCAAACGAGGAAAACAGTTTTCGATCGTGGACCTAATTAGGCGATCAAAGGAGAAGAGCCGTTCGTAGGGATTTACAAGAAGGGCTATATCCGCCTACAAACCGGAATAGTTTGGAATACTAACGTTAAGAACGCAAAGGTATAATTCTATACACCTTATGGATGATTTTAAACACACGACGTCCAAGAACAAATTTTTTAAACTTCCGCTGCGTCTTGGGTGCGAGAATACAATGTTCCAACACTATAACCATTACCAGATCACTTAAACATGTCTAAACATTTAAACACACGACGTCCAAGAACAAATTTTTTAAACTTCCGCTGCGTCTTGGGTGCGAGAATACAATGTTCCAACACTATAACCATTACCAAATCACTTAAACATGTCTAAACACATCCCAAATCATATTCACATACAGCAGCAATGTTCCAGAGGGATCCAACCGAATGATTTATCAAGAATCCCAAGAAACGTACGAAACATGCCACAAAATTTTTAGAAAACAGTTTTGATAGTTTTAATCGCATGTTTGCATATTAAAATAAATTTTCATTCATAATTTGTATCAACATGCATAATATGACAAGATCGATGCGTAAAAGAAGGATTAAAACATGCCTTTGTGTTATTAAACGCTCGAACCGTCGAATGTCGTTACGGGAAAATCAGTGGGAGATCGGAGCGGCGTTTCAGTTGTTTTTCTTGCGTAAGACTGACGTGAATCAAACTTTCTACGTGTGGGTGAGTGTTTGGAGATGATAGGACCAAGAAAAGATCAAAAAAATAAAGACTCCTAGGCACAAGAAGTCACGGCTGTTGGTGTGTGTTACTATGTGTGTTCTTGGGTTTTTTTTCTTTTCGGTTGTGTGCGTGAGTTTTGAATAGAGGTAGAATTAGGACTATTTTATAGATTATTTAGGATGTTAATTATGTGTTTTAGGTGGATTAAAAGTCTAATCAATAATTTAAACATGCAATAAAAATCTCTCCCTTTAATTTAAAAAGATTAGGTGCCAAAATTAAATCCTCAATTCAAAATATTAATATCTCGTATATTTTATTTATTTATTTGTTAAGGGTTAAATAAAACTCTTAAAATCTTAATCCAACTTAAATAGTAATTAAATAAATTAATTATGGCATAAAAATCATTATATAAAATATTTTACCTCAAATTAAAGGATTAAATACTTAATTTTCAAAATTAACATATATATATTCTTTTATTAAGAGTCCTATAATTCACATTCTAACATTGATTAAATATTACTTAATTTAATTAATTAAGTCATAAAAATAATAGTTAAAATATTTTATTTCGAGTAGACGTATTTTAATTTCTTAATTTTTGCTACTTAAAATGCTTAATATTTCCATTTCACTTGGTAAATTAAATTAGTCCTAAAAATACTAGAATTTATAAAAACCTTTAAAGATATTATTTTCTTGATTTAAAATATAAATGTAACTTAAATTCTTTAATATCTTAATGGTCTCCGATCTCCTTTCCCCGGTTCGACATCAAATATTCATCTAAAGTCGACGACTCGAGAAAACATTTTAAATTCGCATAATAAAATGAATATGTATGAATTTAAAATAATTTAACACAGTATGCATTACTTAGATTTTTTAATAAATAAATTAATTAATTCAATCATGCATGAGGTTTACGCATACTGGTTTTTCGGCACTACAATTCCTCCCCCCTTAAATAAATTTCGTCCTCGAAATTAAGGCTTACCGAATAGTTCCGGGTAGCGACTCCTCATGTCAGCTTCGGCCTCCCAAGTAGCTTCTTCGTCGGAATGATTCAGCCACCTTGACCAACTTGGTAACTTTGTTTCGTAGTCACCTCTCCTGCCGGTCTAAAATCTGAATCGGCTTTTCTTCGTATGACAGGTTCGGTGATAGATGTAACGGTTCAAAGCTTAGTACATGTGAAGGATTTGCTATGTACTTTCTTAGCATCGAAACGCGGAATACATTGTGTACGTCTGCCAGATTCGGCGGTAGTGCTACTCGATAGGCTAGTGTTCCCACTTTCTCGAGAATCTCGAACGGCCATATGAATCTCAGACTCAACTTGCCCTTTTTTACTCAAATCTCATAACACCTTTCATAGGTGTTATTTTTACGAAGACGTGATCTCCTACGGCAAATTCAAGGTCCCTTCTTCTGTTGTCAGCGTAACTCTTTTGACGACTCTGAGCAGTCTTCATCCTATCTCGAATCATGACTACTACGTCTACAGTCTACTGGACAATCTCTGGACCAAGCTTTGATCTCTCGCCGAATTCATCCCAATGAATAGGCGATCTGCACTTCATTCCATATAATGCCTCGTAGGGACCCATACCTAAAGATGACTGAAAGCTATTGTTATAGGTAAACTCCACTAATGGTAACTTCGATTCCCAATTCCCATGGAAATCGATCACACATGCACATAGTAAGTCTTCTAAAATCTGTGTCACCCTCTCGGACTGACCATCTGTATGAGGATGGAATGCTGTACTGAATAGCAATTTCGTTCCCATTGCGGAATGTAAGCTCTTCCAAAAGGATGACGTGAACCTCGGGTCTCTGTCAGATACTATGGTAACTGGAATCCCGTGTAATCTGACTATCTCTCGGATATAAAGCTCTTCATATTGTGTCATGGAAAATGTTGTCTTTATCGGCAAGAAGTGAGCCGACTTGGTGAGATGATCAACAATTACCCAAATAGGATTAGATCCTCTAGCTGACCTCGGTAACCCCACTACGAAGTCCATGGTAATGTTCTCCCATTTCCACTCGGGGATAGGAAGAGGTTTGAGCATTCCTGCTGGTCTCTGATGCTCTGCTTTCACCTGCTGGCAAGTTAGACATTCAGGTACAAAACGTCGAATGTCTCGTTTCATTCCTGGCCACCAATATAGCATTTGCAAGTCTTTATACATCTTTGTGCCTCCTGGATGGATGGAATATGGTGTTGAATGTGCTTCTGACAATATGTCTCCTCTAATCGAATCATCTATAGGTACTCAAATCCTTCCTCGATACCTCACAATCCCATCGCTTACTGTATAAATCTTACGGCCCTTAGATTCGTCTCTCGATCGCCATTTCTGCAATTTCTCATCAGATGACTGTCCATTACGAATACGGTCTATCAAAGTGGACTGTACCGTCAAGGTAGATAATCTCGGAGCTCTGCCCTAGGATAGACCTCTAGATCGAATCTCTGCATCTCTTGCTGTAGAGGTCTTTGTACTGAAAGTGGTGCTATACCTCCTGCTTTCCTACTCAAGGCATCAACGACTACATTGGCTTTCCCAGATGATAGCTGATGTCACAGTCATAATCTTTCACCAACTCTAGCCACTGTCTCTGTCGCATGTTCAATTTCTTCTGAGTGAAGAAATATTTGAGACTCTTGTGATCAGTAAATATCTGACACTTCTCACCATACAAGTAGTGTCTCTATATCTTTAAGGCAAAAACCACGGCAGCTAACTCCAGATCATGAGTTGGATAGTTCTTTTCGTGCACCTTCAACTGTCTGGAGGCATATGCGATGACTCGGCCATGCTGCATCAGTACAGCGCCTAATCCAAGTTTAGAAGCATCGGTTTACAATACAAAGTTGCCTTGCCCTGATGGCATGGCTAAAACTGGCGCTGTTATAAGAGCATGCTTCAAAGTGTCAAAGCTTTTCTGACAGTCAGCACTCCATACAAACTTGGCATTCTTCTTCGTCAATGAGGTGAGTGGCACTGCAATAGAAGAAAATCCCTTGATGAATTTTCTATAGTAACGCGCTAAGCCCAAGAAACTGCGGATCTCTGATGCGTTCTTCGGTTCAACCCAATGTTTCACTGTTTCTACCTGGATGGATCAACTTCAATGCCCCTACAAGAAATAACATGTGTCACGCCCCGTGTCCGAAGCGTTGGTGACATCCGGCATTGTTTAACAAATACTTGAAAACAATTAAGCCTCGTATCGAGATGCCAAAAACCAGTCTTTTTCATTAATAAAACATTGTCTTTACAATGACAATAGAACAACAATTACATCGAGTTTTGTGGAAACGAAACAGAAGAAAAGAATAAAAATCTCAATTCTTGGGCTTGGCTTTCGATCACCATCCCAGAACGCTTCCTGCTCCTCCTCATTCATCTGTTCTTCGTTTTTATCTGAAATTTGTAAGGGGTGAGCATTTTGGGAAACACTCAGCAAGTGGGGAGGTCGATCGATTTCCAAATATACATATAGAACTTAATCTTTAAAACATTTCTTTAACCAACTTTCAAAACTTATTACTTTTAACTTACAGAAACGAATCGAATATGAGACAGAAGTTAACAAATGATTCAGATCATTTCATAAACAAATCAGATCATTTCAGAACAGACACAACACTGTTACTCATCTCATTTCCATGGTCAAATTGTCCCCAATATGTTAATCCTTTAAGGGGTGAGGCCAGAACACGGTTTTATACCCACCGATGGGGGCCAGACAGAACATGGTTTTATATCCACCAATGGGGGCCAGACAGAACATGGTTTTATAACCACCAATGGGGGCCAGACAGAATTACAATTCTCGTCCCATTTCAAATTCGAATCGTAACAGTGCGACACAGAGGTCAGACTTATCAGACAGAACTTATCAGAGTTTCATATATCAGAATTTCAGACGGATTCAGCGGAATCAAAGAAGTTCGAAACATAGAAGAAAACACATAATCAATCGAAATTTTAAAAGACGGACATCATGCCTTTTTCGAAAATGAAGACACACATATATGCATGTCATAACTTATATATTCAAGTTTTAAAGTACAAACGAATAAACGTAGCAAAAACCAACTTACCGTATTATGAAGGTAGAACCGAAATTTGTAGATGTTGACACGAGGTTTCCTCTCGGATTTCGGGCAGCACTTCGACTTATAATTTGAACAGAACACTCTTAGTATTTCAGCAGCACTTCGACGCAAATTTTTGATCGCCTGCACTGCAAGAACTTCATTCCCTTTCCCTGCTCTCCTTTGGCCGAAACTTGAGGTGTATTTTTGGTGTGCTTTTCCATCAACATGTGAGTGGTATTTATAGTTGCAAATATGGCTTTTCATCCCCCCCTTGGTCGACCACTTGGGCTCCAAGAAAGCATGTTAATGTGATCATTATGGTGGTCAAAGTAATGCCAAGCACCAAGAGTCATTCTTTGCATAATAAAGGTGTCCTAGCCCTTAGCTCCTCCCGCAGCTCCTTCATGGATTATCTCAATGGTCATTTCTTGCATACTTAATTTGTCTTAACATTTAGCTCATTCATTAGCTTCTTCCCTGGTTATCTCAAAGGTCATTTCTTGCACTTTTAACTTGTCCAAGCCTTTAGCTCATCTTTAGCTTCCTTTTTGGTCCTGTTAGGACAAGCATGGTTGAGCTGCTTTGAGCTGAAAAATTGAGTCCTTGAGCTAGGGTTTTACTCCTCCAGTGATTACTCTTTGATGGATGCGATTACTTGCAGCTTGGCTTCTTGTTGAGTTAGTCTCCGAGATTTGAAGCCATTTCTTCGAGTTAAGTTAGCTGAAATCTAAGTTTATATTTAATTTCTATAGTTAGAATGAAAATTGTTGAGCTTAGAGCTTAGTTTAAGATAAATTTTAAGTATTTATTTCTTACGTGATTTGCTTCGGATCGAATTTTCCGGGTTCTCACAACATGTCCCAAAAATGCCACCTTCTCTAACCAAAATTCACACTTGCTGAAGTTCGCAAACAACTTACGATTCTGCAATACTTGCAATGCAGTGCGTAGATGCTGGTAATGCTCCTCATGGTTCTTTGAATAAATGAGGATGTCATCTTTGAATACAATGACAAACTGATCCAAGTAAGGCTGAAATACGCGATTCATGAGATCCATGAAGATCGCTGAAGCATTTGTCAATCCAAATGGCATAACTAGGAATTCATAATGCCCATAGCGAGTTTTGAAGGCAGTTTTGTGCACATCTGTGTCTTTCACCCTTAGATGATGGTATCCGGAGCAAAGATCTATCTTAGAAAACACAGAAGCTCCTTGCAATTGATCGAATAAGTCCTCGATCCTAGGCAGTGGGTACTTATTCTTCAATGTAACTCTGTTCAGCTCTCGGTAATCGATGCAAAGCCTCATGCTTCCATCCTTCTTCTTCACGAAGAGTACTGGTGCGCCCCAAGGTGAGCAACTAGGGCGTATGAATCCTTTATCCAATAGCTCTTGTATCTGCTATTTGAGCTCCTTAATCTCTGCGGGCGCTAATCGATATGGTGCCTTGGAGATTGGCACTGTACCCGGCATAAGTTCAATAGAAAACTCCACCTCGCGCTCAGGTGGGATACCCGCGATATCGTCAGGGAATACATCGGGAAAATCTCTGACAATAGGTACCTCTGCTACTGTCTGACTGGTAGCAGCAGGGGCTGAAATAATGCTCGCTAAAAATGCTTGGCAGCCCCTAAGCATAAGCTTCCACCCCTGATGACATGATATCATCCGCGGTAAGTTGTTGAGTCCACTTGGCTCGAACATAAACTCCTCTTCACCTAATGGTCTGACCCTTACTGATTTTTGTTGGAAGTCGATTGTTACTCCATTATTTCACAACCAATACATTCCTAGAATGATGTCAAACTCGGGCATCGGCAATACAATAAGGTCAGCATAGACTGTGTGGCCTTGTAGCTCGAGACTCAAGTCTTTGACCACACTAGAAGTAGACAGTTTCTCTCCAGATGAAACGGTCAAAGAATAACTCACGTCGAGCCTGGTGGGCTTGACGTCCAAAAATCTCACAAAACCTTCTGATATAACCGGAATCTAATAGAGCATTTGTGGCTACTCCCGTTATATAGATTCTCCCTGAGATAATATGAGCATATACTCAACCCAACAATTCACAAAAAGGCTAACATAATCTCATGAATAGGCTAAATCCACTATCCTAAAGTTCTCATACAAATTTCAAAAATTATCCTACTAGTATACCCAAAAATTCGAATCATGCAAAATAAATTCCAACAAATAATATGGTGCGGATTAAATGATTTTACCTGTCAAGAGTGTTGTGTCTGGGTCTGCCTCCTCAGCATGCATCGCAAAGACTCAGCCCTAAGTCGCCTGCTTCCACTGCGGATAGTTCTTGAGCACGTGGTCAGTGAATCCACACTTGAAGCACTTGCTAGAACCCCATAGACATTCTCTTTCATGCTTGCGACTGCACTTTGGGCACACCTAATATTCAGTAAGTTTCTGAGCGGCCTTCTTCTGTGGTTGCTGTCATTTTCCCTTGTTAGGCCCTTGAAAGGGCTTCTTAGCTGGCTGCTGAACCTGTCGCTGAGGTGCCTGGAAGGGCCTCTTGCCCTGCCTATAAGTCTCGATGTCCTTCAAATCCTGTTCAACCGCTAAAGCTCTGGTCACTACAATGGCATAAGTAGAAGGACCAGTTACACGAACATCACGGCACAAGATCGGCCGTAAACCATCCATAAAATGCCTCAGTTTCTCCCTTGCGTTATTAGCTATCAGGGGCACGAAGTGACACCCCTGCTCGAATTTCCTCACAAACTCCGCCACACTGCGGTCTCCTTGTCTTAATGTCATAAACTCCCTAGTCAGTCGGGAGCGTACATCATCGGTGAAGTACTTGGAGTAGAAAACCTCCTTGAAGCCTTCCCAAGTCAGATTCTGCAGATTCTCCGACACTGATGCTCCTTCCCACCATAACTGAGCATCGTCCTTCAGCAAATAAGTGGCACACCTAACTCTATCAGCATCCTGCAGCTCCATAAAGGTAAAGATCAACTCTATGGACTTAATCCATCCCTCTGCAACCGTAGGATCAGTCGTACCCCCAAAGTCCTTGGGGTCCATCTTACGGAATCGCTCATACACCGCCTCAGGCCTTGTCCTCCTATCCACCTCAGTATTGTTCCTCGAAAACTGTGCAAAGAATTGAGTCATACCCGCGAGCATTTGAGACTGAAGGTCTGGTGGTGGACGTGGAAGGGAATTTCTCTGCTCATCACGAGCCTCACGGCTCTCACGGTCAATAACACGTCTAGGAAGCATACTGCACCACAATTTAACCCAACACGTAAACAACATACATAACTGAATTACTCATATAACATGCTAAAGTGATTCAAAAACTTAAACATGCAGTTTAAAGGAACTTGTACTTAATACTTAATGCATTTAAAATCGTAAAAACTTACAGACTTGAGGCGTGACTTCATGAGCTTCTCTCAACCAGCCGTGGCAAAACCCTATATCTGGAAACCTTTCGCTCTGATACCAACTGTGACGAACCGTATCTTAACATACTAATACTTTAACATTTGCGGAAAAATTAAAAAATTTCTTATTAAATTATTTATTAAAAGTATAGCTTTTAAAATAAATTAACTGTCACCACTCATATTAAAATGAAATTAATATTAAAACTCCATCATTTAAAATAAATCACCAACATCCAATTAATACTAAAATCCAAAAAAATATACTAATTAAATTTAAAAATAGTCTAACAAATTATAAATTTAATTTGCTTATCACCAATCTTAAGAAATCAAAGTCAGAGTAAATAATTTAAAAGAACGTGCGTAATAATATAACTTAAACTAAAAGGTCCTCGGGTTTGCCCTGCCACTGGCCCGAGCCTGCTCATTGGTCACCGCCTCTTGTCTCCTCAACGACATCATCTGCATCGATCAAGTCTAGTGAGTCTAATGACTCAGCATGCATAAACCGTAAATAACGAATAATACGTAATAAAAATCCATGCAATTTAAACTTATCTTGTACATAAAATATTATAAGAATAAATATGTATAACGTGACTTACTCGCATAAACAATTTTATAAAAATCATAAAATCATATTTTCATACTTGTTATGCATAATCATATACGTAAATAATTTTGCGTAGAGTTCTGTTCAATGCAAATGGCCCATACACATAAATCGTTTGATTAAACTAAACCATAGTACTGTGCCGGCAGGGAACACCACAGCCTTTCGACTAGCTGTACACTCTCACATATATAAATCCCCGGTCATAATTTACCGGGTGTAAGGGTCCCCGGTCATACATTACCGGTTTCCAATCCCGTAACATAATTTTGGCCACAAGACAAATCGCATAGCTCAAAAATAATTATTTTGCACGTGATACATAATTACAAACATCGTGAACTTCGTTGGAACACCCTGGACATGCTGCCATAGCCTTAAAATTTAGATAAAAAAAATTAGAACAAAAAACCCAAACGTACCCATGCGATTCCCGAATTAATTAAAATAGCCTACGACTTACCGAACGACTTGGGACTTAAACCATACTTATCCAACACTCTAACCTACTGTACAAAACCCTAAAATATCCCCAAACAATGATCGAACCAACTTACAACAACCTAGCTAACCCAAGGAAACGCGCTACGACTCATATGCGTTTCTAACGACTTCACGCTTAAAACGACTCGAATCGAACCCGAACCTAGCCCTAGACTCGACCCTTAGACATAACATAAGACCATGGTTAAGCCCCTTTTTACTCAGGACCAGCGCCTAAGCCCCAAAAAAATCAGAAACATGACAGCCCCTCATGTGAGGCCAATTTCTGTGCAGCTTTCGAGTTTCTGGTTCCAGCGCTCTACCCGACCATCCAGCCCATGAACCACCACCACAAGACTCATCCTAGGACCCTAACACATGTCCCAAACCGTAGCCACAAGCCCTAGACCAGCCCCTGACTGAATCCATCAGGCCGAACACCTACAGCTTTCCACGAGACCCACTTCTGTACAGCAACGTGTTTCTGTTTCCAGCAACCTAGCTGCCACTCCAGGCCATGAACCATCCTAACAAGACTCATACTAGGACCCTTAGAGACTGCCTAAAGCATAGCCAAGAGCCTCCAACCTAGCCTCTGACTTAAAACCATAAGCTCGAACCCTACAGCCTACACGCATGCAAGGAAGAAAATCGCACAGACTTCCAGCGACCGTGCTGTCCCTCCAGACCACCTATAACCATTACCAGATCACTTAAACATGTCTAAACACATCCCAAATAATACTCACATACAGCAGCAATGTTCCAGAGGGATTTAACCGAATGATTTATCAAGAAACCCAAGAAACGTACGAAACATGCCACAAAATTTTCCGAAAACGGTTTTGATTGTTTTAAGCGCATGTTTGCATATAAAAATAAATTTTCATGCATAATTTGTATCAACATACATAATATGACAAGATCGATGCGTAAAAGAAGGATTAAAACATGCCTTTGTGTTATTAAACGCTCGAACCGTCGAATGTCGTTACGGGAAAATCAGTGAGCGATCGGAGCGGCGTTTCAGTTGTTTTTCTTGCGTAAGAGTGACGTGAATCAAACTTTCTACGTGTGGGTGAGTGTTTGGGGATGATAGGACCAAGAAAAGATCAAAAAAATAAAGACTCCTAGGCACAAGAAGTCACGGCTGTTGGTGTGTGTTACTATGTGTGTTCTTGGGTTTTTTTTCTTTTCGGTTGTGTGCGTGAGTTTTGAATAGAGGTAGAATTAGGACTATTTTATAGATTATTTAGGATATTAATTATGTGTTTTAGGTGGATTAAAACTCTAATCAATAATTTAAACATGCAATAAAAATCTCTCCCTTTAATTTAAAAAGATTAGGTGCCAAAATTAAATCCTCAATTCAAAATATTAATATCTCCTATATTTTATTTATTTTTTTGTTAATGGTTAAATAAAATTCTTAAAATCTTAATCCAACTTAAATAGTAATTAAATAAATTAATTATGGCATAAAAATCATTATATAAAATATTTTACATCAAATTAAAGGATTAAATAATTAATTTTCAAAATTAACATATATATATTCTTTTATTAAGAGTCCTATAATTCACATTCTAACATTGATTAAATATTACTTAATTTAATTAATTAAGTCATAAAAATAATTGTTAAAATATTTTATTTCGAGTAGACGTATTTTAATTTCTTAATTTTTGCTACTTAAAATGCTTAATATTTTCATTTCACTTGGTAAATTAAATTAGCCCTAAAAATACTATAATTTATAAAAACCTTTAAAGATATTATTTTCTTGATTTAAAATATAAACGTAACTTAAATTCTTTAATATCTTAATGGTCTCCGATCTTCTTCCCCCGGTTCGACATCAAATATTCATCTAAAGTCGACGACTCGAGAAAACATTTTAAATTTGCATAATAAAATGAATATGTATGAATTTAAAATAATTTAACACATATTATGCATTACTTAGATTTTTAAATAAATAAATTAATTAATTCAATCATGCTTGAGGTTTACGCATATTGGTTTTTGGACACTACAATTACAATTGCTTAAGAGTTCACAATAGTTCACACACTATTGTCAGTATCATTAATACTCTCAATAAGGAGAGAACATTTATTGCATGTGTGGTGATACCGAATGGAAGATTTGGTTTTGAGATTATTTGTGATCTCTACTTGATATGAGATGTGTGTTACAACTACAGACGTAATCTAGGAAATCATTGAATTTGTTTTCATAGTAGTTATTTCTTTTGCAGGAATCAATTCATAGCACATAAAAAATGACCGAAAGGTAGTGAAATAGAATGGAAATGATGAGCCGAGTAAAGGAAACCAAGTCCAAGATTTAAGAATGAAGATGCATGATAGCAACAAGCGCCCAGCTGGGCGATATCCTTGGGCAACCGCGTGCCCGAGCTTGCAAGATGAAGCAAAACATAGTGCGCATTGGAACTTTCCTTGTGCAGCTGCGTGCACACGATGAAGCAGCGCAACACGGGAAAAGGTGTGCACCAGCATGAAATTGTCGTGCAGCTGTGCGGTTCGAAGAAGATGCACACACCGAACAAAAAGATGCGCACAGTTTCACGTTCTTCATTAGCACCTGCGCGCGACACAGACTTGCAAAACTAGATCTCTCGAATTTTGCGTGCGTTTCATGAACATATAAAGGCGAAGCACTAGCCTCAAACGAGAGGAAAAAATGGGGAGGAGAGCTGTATACCTCACAAAATTTAGAGAATGAGAAATGTGGAGAACGAAGACGAAGATCGCATTTTCCGAGGACGGATTGGCAAATTCGGACTCGATCTTTCTCTTTTTTTTTCCTCTTATTTTCTATTTGGTTAGTTGATGTTGAGAAACATGATCTATTGTCATTGTGAGGATCCGGAATTTCGAAGCAAAACATCTAACTCTGCTCGAGGAAGTAACTTTAAAGCTCGAAGACTAGCTAAGAAGGGGATCTATACTATAAGAAAATGCAACAATGGGAGAGTCATCGGAGGAGGAGTAAAACCCCAGCTCACGAACTCAAGATTTCAGCTCAAGGAAGCTCATTTTATTTTGTCCTAAAAGAACCAAAAATGGAGCTAAGGGTTTGGATAAAATTATTATGCAAGAGATGACCATTGAGTTAACCAAGGAGAGGAGCTAATGGAGCTAAGGGTTTCGACAAACTTATTATGCAAGAGATGACCATTAAATTAACCAAGGAAGGAGCAAAAAGAGGAGCTAAGAGGCTTGGACAAATTTATTGTGCAAGAATGGTCTCTTTAGTAAACCAAGGTGCCTCTTGAGTTTGGATAAAACTTTTGACTACATTTAAGGTTTCTTGGAGGGCAAGGGGTCGGCCATGGGGGAGCTCAAGGGATAAAAAATCATCTATAAATAGGACACAATGGCTGAACGAAAAACACTCCAAAAACACCTCAAAAACTTCGGTCCTCCCCTCACCACAAAAAGCTCTCGGCCGTCGAAAGCAAGAAAGAAGAAGGAAAGCTCGTGCTGGCAATTTCGTACTGGAATCGTTAGTAATACTGCTATGAATTCATGTCCAAGTTCGGCCACCTCTGTTCGAGTTTCAGCAAGGCTTCGTACGTTCGAATTTCAGCAAGCACACCTTCGAATACCGGTAAGTGGGTTTTTGTTATGTACTTTATTTGCAATTTTAAACTTGGTATATATAAATCATGACATGCATGTATGTGTCCATTCTTTTCGAAAAATGTTATCTTCGTTTTTAAAATTTCGATCGATGTATGAAATGTCCTTTCTGAATTCGATATTCTTTGACTCCACTGAATTCAATTCAAAATTATGATAAGTTCTGTTCGGTTAAATCTGATTCTGTGATACACTGTTACAATTTGATTTGATGTGGGACGATAATTTTTGGTTTGTCTGGCCCCCATCAGTGGGCATAAAACTGTGTTCTGCCCCCATCAGTGGGTATAAAACTGTGTTCTGTCTGGCCTCTATCAGTGGGTATAAAATTGTGTTCCGGTCTCACCCCTTAAAGAACTAACATATTGGGGATAATTTGACCATAAAAAATGAGATGAGTAACAGTGTTGTGTTTTTTCTGATCTGCTCTGAATTGTTTGATAATCTTTGTCTCATAGTTCAAATTTGATTTGGTTCTCTTATGATAAGTAACTGTAATAAGTTTTTAAAGTCTGCAAAAAGATGATTCAAAATTATGTCTACATGTATTTTTGGAAATCGAACGGCCCCTACTCACCAGATAAGAATGAAGAGCAACTGAATGAGGAGGAACAAGAGGCATTCTGTGGATGGTGATCAAATGGAAAGAACAAGATTCAAGATTTTAAGTTTGTCTTTTTTATTCGCTTCCGCAAACTATTGATGTACTTTTTATTCCGTTGTCATTGTAAAGAAAATATTTTGTTTTATGAAAAAGACTTGTTTTTGGCCATTTGCTACGAGGCTTAATTGTTTTCAAATAATTGTTAAACAATGCCAGATATCACCGATGCTTCGGTCTCGGGACATGACATTTAAGTGGTTTGGTCTGACTGATAAAAATACCAGTTTCCAGTTGTTTCACTTGCAGACCGAGAAAGAATGTCAGTTTACCCATCATACTAATCTCGAATTTGTCCTGCATTAACTTGGCAAATTTCTCACATAATTTGGGGTTAGTTGACCCAAAAATAATGTCATCAACATATATTTGCACAAGTAAAATATGATCATTCTTTAAAAATTTGAACAGAGTCTTATCAACTGATCCTACAGTAAAATCATGATCAGTTAGGAATTTTGAAAGTGTTTCATACCAAGCACTTAGAGCTTGTTTAAGACCATATAGAGCTTTGTTCAAATGATAAACATGATCAGGAAGATAGTGATTAACAAAACCTAATGGTTGTTTAACATATTCTTCTTCCTGCAACTGACCATTCAGAAATACACTCTTCACGTCCCTTTGGTAGACTTTGAAATTTTTGAATGAGGCACTTATTCTGATTGCTTCCAGTCGTGCAAACTGGTGCATATGTCTAGTCGTAATCTATTCCCTCTTTTTGCCTATATCCTTGTGCTACAAGCCTTGTTTTGTTGCGCACAACTGAACCATATTCGTTCAGTTTGTTCCTATAAACCCACTTTGTACCTATAATAGTTTTAGAAGCTGGTCTTGGAACTAAGTTACAGACATTGTTATAGGTGAACTGATTTATCTCTTCTTGCATAGCATTTATCCAGTTAGGATCAGCAAGACTTTCATCAGTTTTCTTCGGTTCCAGTTGGGAAACAAAAGCTGAATGAATAAATAAATTAAACATTTGATTCCAAGTTCTTACCGGATCAGATGGATTACCTATTACCAATTCTTGTGGTTGTGATTTCTTCCATCTGTATTCAGCATTTGTTGCATCCATCTCATCAACTATTTCAGTAGACAACTGAATGTTCTCTTCAGTTTCAGTTGTTGCTGCTTCAGTTGGTAATTGAATATTATCATTTGGCTCTACCAACTGATTATCATGGACAATTTCTTGTACCACTGATTGATCTAGCACTTCTGGTTCTGGTGATTGAAGGATATTTCGATTGATATGATTTTCTTCTTCATTATCATCCTCCAAAATTATATTTGTAAAGCGATCAACTAGTTCAACTAGATTAGTTGGCTTATCAGTTAGTACAGATTCATCAAATACAACATGAATAGATTCTTCAACTTTCGAAGTTCATTTATTAAATACTCTATAAGCTTTACTAACTGATGAATAACCAAGAAATATTCCCTCTGCAGATTTAGTATCAAAAGCTTTTAAATGATTTTTGCCATTATCGAGAATGAAACATCGACAGCCGAATATTTTGAATAAGAAACCACACTTTTACGTCCATGCCAGATCTCATATGGCGTTTCCACATGATTTTTATTAATCATTGATTGATTCTGAATGTAACATGCAGTGTTTAATGCCTCTGCTCAAAACCTTTGAGAAATACCAGAATCAGCAAACATTGTTCTAGCAGCCTCTTTAAGAGTTCGATTTCTTCTCTCAGCTACATCATTTTGCTGAGGTGTTCTGGCTGCTGAGAGCTCATGCTTGATCCCAGTATTCTCTAAAATTGTGAAAGATTTTGATTGATAAATTTAGTCCCTTGATCGGACATTATTCTGTCAATACCAATTGATTTTTCATTTAATAATCTTTTGAAAAGCTTAATCAGTTGAGCAGCAGTTTGGTCTTTTGATTTAAGAAAGATAACCCAAGTAAATATTGAAAAATCATCAACGATCACCAAGGTGTATTTCATTTTCCCTAAAATCATGACTAGTATAGGACCAAAAAGATCCATATGTAACAGTTCTAAGCATCTGGAGGATGAAGAAAATTAGGGAAAATTAAAATTAAGCTTAAATAATTATTTGGGATAAGCCCATGTCATTAAACGTAAGAAAAAGTTAAAAATTGAGAATTTTTACGTCTAGGGGTAAAACGGTCATTTTACACTTGGGAATTACGCAATAGCTTGGCAGCATCCCGAATGATCATAATTCCTGTTAAATGGTTTAAAATGATGATTTTGATGAAAATATGATATTATATGATTTATGGTAAAGCTGTGCAATTTTTACATTTAAAATGTTATTTTTTGTAAAGTTGTGATATTTTATGCTTTTAAAAGAAAATGGAAAATATTTTGAGGGTTGTGAATTGACTGTGACAAATGATATATGCTATGTAGGGGATCCGTTTTAAGAAGGAACGGTGAACTTACAATTTTGTGAGGATGTCGTGAGGGAAAAAGCCCAGAGGGAGCCCGTTTACCGGAAAAGGCCACAGAGGGAGCCCGACGATCGTATTTACACGGTTGGGCCTAGTGCCCTCCCCCATGGGCCATGTGGAACTGAAGACTGATCAGTCGACGAGAGGAAAAAGGCTAGTCACTTTCGAGGATCAAACTTCACCAAAAATGATAAAGTATTGAAAGCTTTACGATCAAAATGATTTTACGATTTACAATTTATTTACGCTTAAAATTATTCTAAATAAAAGTATGATTTTTATGCATGTGATTGTATATGTATTATTTGCTACTCATGTTTAGAGCATGCTGAGTCATTAGACTCACTAGGTTTGAATGCTGCAGGATTTGATGATATTATGGGAGGCGCTGACGCTTGAGTGGATCGAGTGCGACAGTACATTCTTGAGAGACATTTATTTTCCGCACTAGCTTGTTAGATAGAAAGATTCGAAAGATTATTGTTAATGATTTTATTAGAGAGTTTTAAGCTTTATTTTGTTAGTTGTTTTTTTAAAAGATCGATGTAGGATTTTTGGTTAGTTGATGATTTAGATGTTTTTGGCCACTTGAGATTTTAAATGCTAATTCATTATGATTTATGGAAATGTTAAGTTACTTTTATTAGTAATTTTCGAGCTTATGTTTTAAAAAAAATATTGAGGTCGTTTCAATACTTGCCAGAACACCGTGCAATCTCACTATATTGTCCATAGACAAGGTGGCTAGTCTATACAGGTTGTAGCTCATTCGCACCGGTGGAAAGTGTGCTGATTTGGTCAGTCGATTGATGATAACCCAGATCACATTATGGTTTTGTCTTGATTTTGGTAATCCTACCACAAAGTCCATGGAAATGTTCTCCCACTTCCATGTTGGGATCACTAGTGGTTGTAAAAGTCCTTTAGGTTGATGTTCGGCTATGACCTGTTGACAAATTTGGCATTTAGCGACAAAGTCAGCTACGTCCTTCTTCATTCCATTCCACAAGTAATTATTTTTCAAGTCTCGATACATTTTGGTGATTCCAGGGTGAACTGAAAATTTTGACTTGTGTGTCTAAGACATTACTTCTTGTCGAATATCATCGAAGTCTGGTACATACAAACGTCCTTTCGTACATAAGACACCTTTCTCATCAGCTTGAAATTCTTAAGATTTTCCTTTTTGAAGTTGCACCTTAATTTTTGCTATGGAGGGGTCTTGATTTTTTTCAGCTTTATGGTTTCTTGAAGGCATGGTTGAGCTGAAGGAGCCGATAAATTTACTCTTCCTATGTCTCTTCGGCTTAAGGCATCTGCTACCTTGTTTTCTTTACCCGGATGACAGTTGATTGTTATATCATAATCCTTCAAGAGCTTGACCCACCGTCTCTGCCTCCTGTTTAAATCTTTTTGAGAGAATAAGTATTTGAGACTTTGGTTGTGGGGACCCGGACGCTAATCANGTCTCCACTCTAATCACGATCTCTCTCTTCATCTCCTCGACCCTGAACCTGTCCCACCTGTTGTCATGCACACATACAAACACGACAACAGCCGGATAACTCCGGTGAGAATAAATCCCAGTATAAATCAACGAAACATGCAATCATATAATTAATATAAAGCATGAAGCAGATATCAGATATATATCAAAATCTGACACATAATTAATATCAAACTATCAATCATACTCGTGACTCCACGACTCAGACTAGACTCAATCCTAGTCTAGGGATCCCGGTTTCCAGACGTTGGTATTCCTATATCGACCAACAGTAATAGAAGAACTCCGATTCTATCCACGTCGATATAACCAAACATCCAGTGTCTTGACCTATCCGTCACAGACTGTGGCACTATCGCCAATACACTATCTTGTGACATCGTGCAATGTGCCCGTGGCGATCCCACCACTATCAGGTACTTCTGTCACAAGATCACTCATCTAATATTCGTCTAACACATTCTCTCTATACATCAATAGCACAAGCATATCAAATCAAATCAATGCAAATAATAACAAATAGTATGTGATTTAGGGAAACACAAGTATATCCTACTTGTGTCGATCTCCCAATACCACATTGACTTATACCTTTCGTTTGTAGTCTCGGTCGGAAGAAACGGAAGTTCTGAACTCAAGATTGTCTGTGTAAATCTGAAAGCGAGAATAATAATATCAACCTTCCATTCTCAATTCAATACTGAATCTGCTTAATCTGCTTTTAATTCAAATCATCGGCATAACGGCACAATCTCAATATCCCCATAAATACCCTATCAACAGATATCAATTACCAATCATAACCCATATCCAATACAATCTGTAATTCAACCATAATCCAAATTTGTCCAATACCACTCAATATAATATGAAAAATTATAACAAATCCGTAATCAATCTGTTTCTTATTCTGACTTCGATTCTATGATGTCTAACATGTCAAGAACATCATATATGAATTTTATTCAATTCTGACAATAGCATAATTTCAACACATATCAAAACGTAACAAAACTTACGTCCAGTTGTAGCCCGCGTCGATAAGAACACCGTACTGAAGTCGGATTCAAAATCTAACGGGCGGATCGAAATATAAAGGCGTAAAGATTTTCTATAACTTCTATCGTTCCTTTTCTCGATTCTTTTCCATTCCCGATTCTTGCGGAAGGAACTTAAAGCATTATATATATCTACTTGCATGGTTAAGCTACGTGGCTTATTTTTCTTGCATTGCAAGCGGCGCTCGGGCGGTCACAAGTTACCGCTCGGGCGCGGAACGTTCTGCCCGAGTGTCCAACTTGTTACACACTGGCGCTCGGGCAGTAATTTTCTGCCGCTCCGGCGCCAGACGTTCTGTCCAAGTACTAACCGTGTTCTGCACTGGCGCTCGGGCGGTCCTTTTCTATCGCTCGGGTGCCAAAGGTTCTGTACAAAAGATTAGTTTTGTGATCTACCGACGCCTGGCTTCTCCACTTGAGCTCTTACAATCTCCATACTGTTAATTAATCCACTTCTGATTACAGTAATTAAATTTCGGGCATTACATTGGTGATCTTTGAATATCTCGAATTTAGCACCATATAGACAGTGTCTCCATATTTTTAGTGCAAATACGATGGCTGCTAATTCAATATCATGAGTGGGGTAATTTTGCTAATAAGGTTTTAATTGCCTTGATGCGTAGGCAATTACCTGACCTTCTTGCATAAGCATACATCCTAATCCTCCCTTTAATGCATCACTATATATTGTGAAGTTCTTGCCATCTTCGGAAAGTACTAGTGTAAGGTCTAGGAAATTCGAGCTGCGTAACCTGACTATATGCAATATAGGGTTTTACTAAAATATGTGTATAATTATTTTAATGCATTAAATGCTTGAAAATTGCATGAATAGGTGTTTTATTCTATGGTTTATTAAGGTTTTATGCATTATAGCTTTTAGTAGTATTTCGCGCTCGAATGAGGAACGGAGACCGGGGATAATTAACGAAAAATATTTTTATTAAATAATTATATTTAATTATTTAATATATGGTGTAATTAAATGTGAAAATGGGCCTTGGTTGGGTATTTACTCGCCGGGTCATATTTTTAACCGGTATGCAAATTTTAGCAAATCAGAGGACTTTTTGAGTGTTCGGGCAATATTTTCAAAAACGAACCTAAGCAAGATATCTTTCGGGGGTATTTTTGGGCATAATCGGATTATTTAATGCATAATGGGCCCAAAATTTTACTTAACCTCATTATTTTTAATTAAGGGCTAATTAAACACTAAATATTATATTAAACCTACCATCAAAAATCGTAATCCCTACCCTAAGCACCTCAGCCGCCCCTCCCCATTCAGCAGCTTTCGAAAAACACCAGCAGCAACCTTCAAATTTCCTCAAAGTTTTGCGAAGAATTCCTTCCACGTCTCTCCTGTGCAAGTTCTACGTGAATATCTCAACAGTTTCGAGCGTATACACGCAAAGGCATGCCTATATCTTGTTTTTCTCACCATTCACATCAATATATGTTGGTTTGTATGTTTTTTCAATAGAAATCTTATATGTATCATGTTGTGTAGGTTTTATACGATTTTGACATGAAATATGCACACACTTTTACATGTATCTCACGTTTTCCATGGTTCTTGGCAAGGGGCTGCTAGGTCTAGTTGCTAAAAGGCTGTCCACGTCGAGACATAGGAGGAAAATGGTTGAGAACACGTTGAGTCATGGCTAGGTGAGAGGGCTGATCGATTTGAGGCGTGTAGATGTTTATCGGCTAGATCGGGTGGAAAAAGGAAATCAGCCATGTAGGGTTCGTTCCATGGGATGGCTTAGGTCAAGAGTTTAGAGCCCAAAATCAGTACACGTAAAGCCCATGCATTTATTTAAATTACTAAATTATTTATTTAATTTTAAAATAATTTTTAGCGATGCATGATTTATGGAATTGCATTAATTTTAATTATAATATATTTATTTGATGCACGTTAAATGTTTCTTGAGTTTATGTTTCAAGCGAATATTCCATGCGGGATCGGGAAAGGAGACCGGTGACAATTTATGCAATTTATGAAAAGGTGGTATTTTATTGGTCAGTCAAGAATTTAGTATTTTAAATGATTTAAGAAGTTTTTAGCATTTTTAAAGCCTAATTTATTTATTAGGTGATTTTAAGATTTTAGAATTTTAAATTTTAGTATATGTGTATTTTATTCTTAATTTAGAGATTTTAGTAAAATTAGTGTTGGTTTAACATTTAATTAGCATGTTAATTAAATTATTAAGCAATTTCTTCCCCTTAATTTACTAAAACTCACGCACACACACAAACACACACACACGTTTCACACCCACACACACACTCACATTTCAAATTTCTTTTGAGAGTAAAAGCTAGGGTTCTAGGTGTTCTTTCACCGGCCACACCTCATCCCCTTCCCCTACGAATTCTAAGCAAATTTTCGGTAATTTTTCTTCAAGAAATTGTGATAGGATCAAATACTTGGTTAAAAGAGTGTGTTAAGAAAAGAAAGTATTATTCTCCAGAATTTTGGTGTATGACAAAATCAGGATAGCACGAAAACAGTTGCGGTTCATATTTGTGTCAAGCATCAATCCAACCAGCTACAGTTCAAAGTAGTATCAACCGCAAGTATTTTAGACCACTGGAAAATTGAGAATCGGATCATTAAAGAGAACCATTTATTGCTTAAAGACATTCTCTGACCGGTTTAATACGTTTAAACTTATTACACCATTTTGAAGTCAACGTATACCTACATCAGTTCCAAGAATGATCCACATTTGATTCTATCCCAGAAAAAGAAGACCAAGTATAGATTTCGAGTTTTGATGCTAAGGAAACAGCTACCATAAAAAGAACTCCTCAAGGAAAGCGCTTCAGAATTAGACTGAGCAAAAAGAACATTAATTGCGTCAATAAATGCTCATAAAGACGACAGTGACACATCTGTTCAGGAGGTTCAGGTTTACATTTGTTGTCCTTTTCGACCGTTAAGACAATCGGCTATATCAACTGAAAAGGATGTAAGATAAACTCAGGGCAAGCAACACTACTCTATTCGACAGCTGAAAAATCATTTGCTTGCACACTTTAAAGATCTAAGAGCGCCATCAAAAGTCTACTTGTCTCTTCACTCTATCAGCACGCTTTCAAACAGAAACACACTTGATCATTTCAGGATCAATCTCGTGCTACATAAATCAAATTGTTTATCTATATCAGTAACCTTTTGGTTATTTGATCTAGTCTTAGTGTCTAGTGAACTAAGTGTTCTTAATATCCAGAAGTGTAAAGTGATCACTAAGAGTTCCAACACAGGCAGTGTGATAAGTCCTGGTTGGAGTGGGCTGTTGCAAATACGTTGTAAAGCCAAAGTCTTTTAGTGGAATCCTTCTTGAAAGAGGAAGAAGGGGTGACGTAGGATTATTCAATCTCTGAACATCCATAAAAATCTTGTGTCACATATTTTTCGCAAGCTCTTACTTTTCCAACCGCTATCTGTTAATTTTGTTATAAACGGGTTTGAATTGTCAATTGGGAATTGTGAACCGTTTTCCACACTTATCAGTGGTTCACGTTTCCAACCGTTTGAGAAAATTTTCAACCGCCTCAAAAACATTTGAAAATTAAATTTTAAATTAGAAAACTCGAAAGAGTTCATTCACCCTCCCCCTCTAAACTCTTTCCCGATCCCAACAAGTGGTATCAGAGCGGGGTTTTCTCAAACACTGACATTGTGTTAAACTCTTATGGCTTCTTTCAATAAAATTCCGATGTTCTCTAAAGAAGATTATGATGATTAGAAAATTCGCATGCAGGCACATCTAGCAGCCCAAGATGACGACATGTGGTATGTCATTACTGACGGGCCAATGAGAATTCTGAAAGTAAATACAGCTGCAACAACAACTGAAGGTGTTCCTCAGATGGTTGAAAAACACAGATCTGAATGGACAGCTGAGGATAAAAAGAAGGCAAATCTAGATAACGTTGCAAAAGACATCCTCTATAAGACTTTGGACAAGAATATGTTCGCCAAAATCAAGACCTGCACTACTGCTAAGCAAATGTGGGAAAAACTTACTCAACTATGCAAAGGCAATGATAAGACTAAGGAAAACAAGTTGACTGTGGCTATCCAAAAGTTTGACAATGCAAAGATGAAGCCTAGAGAAACTCTTGCAGAATTTGACGAACGGTTCAGCAGCATTATCATCGAACTAACTTCACTCGAAAAAGCATATTCCAACCGAGAAATTGCTTTAAAGATTATGCGAGCTCTTTCCAGAGAATGGGACGTAAAGACTATAACAATGCGAGAATCTAAAGATCTGAACAAACAGGTACTTCATGATCTCTTCGCCAACCTTAAAGCGTATGAATTCGAGCTAGGTNCTGGTTGGAGTGGGCTGTTGCAAATACGTTGTAAAGCCAAAGTCTTTTAGTGGAATCCTTCTTGAAAGAGGAAGAAGGGGTGACGTAGGATTATTCAATCTCTGAACATCCATAAAAATCTTGTGTCACATATTTTTCGCAAGCTCTTACTTTTCCAACCGCTATCTGTTAATTTTGTTATAAACGGGTTTGAATTGTCAATTGGGAATTGTGAACCGTTTTCCACACTTATCAGTGGTTCACGTTTCCAACCGTTTGAGAAAATTTTCAACCGCCTCAAAAACATTTGAAAATTAAATTTTAAATTAGAAAACTCGAAAGAGTTCATTCACCCTCCCCCTCTAAACTCTTTCCCGATCCCAACAAGTGGTATCAGAGCGGGGTTTTCTCAAACACTGACATTGTGTTAAACTCTTATGGCTTCTTTCAATAAAATTCCGATGTTCTCTAAAGAAGATTATGATGATTAGAAAATTCGCATGCAGGCACATCTAGCAGCCCAAGATGACGACATGTGGTATGTCATTACTGACGGGCCAATGAGAATTCTGAAAGTAAATACAGCTGCAACAACAACTGAAGGTGTTCCTCAGATGGTTGAAAAACACAGATCTGAATGGACAGCTGAGGATAAAAAGAAGGCAAATCTAGATAACGTTGCAAAAGACATCCTCTATAAGACTTTGGACAAGAATATGTTCGCCAAAATCAAGACCTGCACTACTGCTAAGCAAATGTGGGAAAAACTTACTCAACTATGCAAAGGCAATGATAAGACTAAGGAAAACAAGTTGACTGTGGCTATCCAAAAGTTTGACAATGCAAAGATGAAGCCTAGAGAAACTCTTGCAGAATTTGACGAACGGTTCAGCAGCATTATCATCGAACTAACTTCACTCGAAAAAGCATATTCCAACCGAGAAATTGCTTTAAAGATTATGCGAGCTCTTTCCAGAGAATGGGACGTAAAGACTATAACAATGCGAGAATCTAAAGATCTGAACAAACAGGTACTTCATGATCTCTTCGCCAACCTTAAAGCGTATGAATTCGAGCTAGGTATACGAATTGAAGAAGATCCATCCACCTCCCAACAAACAAAGGCCTTGGCAGCTACTACTGTGACTCTTCCGGTCGAAGAGTCAGCAAGTAAGAAATCGGCCGAGCAATTAAGCAATTAAGCAATTAAGCCATGTCTTTATTTGTTAAAAAATTTAGCAAATTCATGCGAAAGAATCAATCAAAGATGAATAAACCTTACTTCAACAAGGACCATACCGATGATGGTCAAACTTGTTTTAACTGTGAAAAGAAAGGACATTTCATTGTAGAATGCAACAGGCCAAGGAAGGATGAAAAGAAACAGGGCGACAGAAGACGGTCTAAAGACGACAAGAAATATATCAAAAAGAAGAATCAGCGAGTTTTAGTTGCAAAAGAAGACAAAAGCAAATGAGCTGAATCAGAATCAGAGAAATCCATCTCTGAAGAATCTTCAAGTGAAAGCGAAGATGAGATAGTAGAATGTCTCATGGCCAAAGAAGATCAAGAATCTACAGATGAGATGGTATTTGATTTTAACTCAGAAGAATTTACACGAGAAGATCTTGTCACCGCACTTCATGACATGGTAAATGAGTTTAAAGGAATATCACAGCAGTTTAATGAAGCTAAAACAGAAAAGCAAAACTTGGAAAACAAGTTGACTCTCTCTAGCTGCTCGCAGCAAAAAGAGGTTAATAGTTTAAGAGTAAAGTTAAGTCTGCTAACTGCTGAAAATGATGACCTGCGAAGGCTGTTCCATGCCACTTTAAAAGAAAATAATCGGTTGATAAATACGATCAACACATGGATCAAGTCCTCTTTTTCTCTTCACAGGATGTATGAAATGCAGAAATCGGTCGGAGATAGAACTGTACTAGGTTATAGCATTAATGAGTGCAGCACTTCTGGAGCACAAACTCAACCGCTACTAGAAAAAGACAATTTAAAACAAATTAAATTTTTCAGATCTAGTACGGTATATGAACATGATAAACCTGAAGATCAAGGTACTCAGAATGTAAATCTTGAAAATAACAGTAGGCGATGTAGTCTAGGATATGTTGAAATTGAGAATGCTAAATCCAACCGATCATGGTTCAGACGCAGTACAACCGCTCACAACGGTTGGGCCAGCAAAGAGTCAGGTTCAACCGGATATCATTCAAAAATTAGACCTAACCATTACCACAACAGCCGACTTGTTCAAAAGAGATACAGATTGAGTGACAATGACAGATGGTCAAAACAACATACTGGAAAGAAAAAGACACAGCATACACCACCTGATTATGCACAAAGCAGCTCTCTCCTTAGGATACATCATGAAAAATCCTTTAGGATAATTCAAGTGTGGATTCCTAAGGGTCTAATCAGCTCAGGACCCAAATAGGGAAGGGTACCAATTTCTCTTTTCAATAATGTTATGTGTCAAAGAAAAAAAAACTTGGAGGAATCAATCTGGTTCCTGGATAATGGTTGTTCTAGACACATGACTGGAAGCAAAAATCTCTTGTCAGAAGTAATCAACTACAAAGGTCCAACAATCACCTTCGGTGACAATTCTTAAGGTAAAGCTGTGGGTAAACGTAAGACTATCCACGGAAAAATTATTATTAGGGATGTACATCTTGTAGAAAATCTATGTTATAACCTGATAAGCATAAGCCAACTATGTGACAGTGGTTACACCGTAGAATTTCAAAAACTCATATGGACTGTCAAAACCGCTGCAGGTAATATCATGTTAACTGGTCATAGAGAGCAAAATACATACAAAGTTAAATGGAATGATGACTGTCTTAGCGCACCTACTTGTTTTGTCGCCTTAAATGGAAATAAAAATTGTCTTTGGCATAAGTGACTCAATCATCTTAATTTCAAATCCATCGCTACTATCAGCAAACTTAAATTAGTATCTGGATTGCCTAACATCGACTTTTCCAAAGATAGAATTTGCAATGCTTGTCAATTAGGTAAACAAGTCCGGTCAACATTCAAGAGAAAAGGAAGAAACTCATCAGCAAGATGCCTGGAACTTCTTCATATGGACTTGTTCGGACCAATACCGGTGATGAGTTTAGGGGGAAAGAAATATACCCTTGTAGTAATTGATGACTTCTCCAGATTCACATGGGTGACATTTCTGAATTCCAAAGATCAAACCGCAACCCAACTAATCAAGCTGCTCAAAAGACTTCAAAATGAGAAAAGTGAAGCAGCTGACAGAATTAGGAGTGACAGAGGGACTGAATTTCTAAACCAATTCCTGTCATCCTATCTCGAAGACCGTGGTATAAAACATGATCTGTCAGCTGCAGGATCACCTCAACAAAATGGAGTAGCTGAAAGGAGAAACCAGACATTGAAGGAAGCAGCTAGAACCATGCTAGCTGAATCCAGTATTTCACAAAGGTGTTGGGCTGAAGCCATTAACACAGACTGTTATACTCAAAACCAGTCCATGATCAATAAGAATCATGAAAAGACTCCATATGAAATCTGGACCGGCAAGCAGCCTGAAGTTGGATACTTTCGCATATTCGGTTGTAAGTGTTTCATTCACATCAATGGCAAGACACATCTCACCACGTTTGATGTCAAAGCTGACAACGGTATTTTTCTTGGATATTCAGCAGTGAGCAAAGCATACAGGGTTTATAACCAAAAAAATCTCACTGTTGAAGAATCCATACATATTATATTTGATGAATCATCTATGTGTCTTGATAATAGTAGTAGCAGCAAAAATGATTTATTAAATAAACTTGATGCTACTAACCTTGAAGCCAGCAGTGATGATGAGATAGATATGAGAAAAACAGGTGAAAACATATCAAAAGAAGATGAAGTCATTCAACCAATTGTTCAATAACAAACTCAACAGGTGAACGAACCAGAGAACAACCAACAACGCAAGATATACAAGTAGAAGAAGGAGCCCTAGAGCAAGAAGACGAAGTCATTCAACCAACCGAGTCTAATCCATATGGACCATGTCTCCAGTGGAAAAAGGATCATCCACTCGAGCTGGTCATCGGTAACCCTATTGCCCCTCTTAGAACTAGAAATCAAATGATGAACGAATTTATGCATGCTGCTTTTGTGTCTTAGATAGAACCAAAGAAAATAGGTGATGCTTTACATGACTCATATTGGATAGAGGTCATGCAAGAATAACTTAATCAGTCTGAAAGAAGTAAAGTTTGGCATCTAGTCCCTCGGCCTAATAACACTCATGTGATTGGAACTGCATGGGTTTGTAGAAACAAAATGAATGAAAACGGTTCAATTATTAGAAACAAGGCTCGACTAGTAGCTCAGGGTTATAGACAGGAGGAAGGAATATATTTCGATGACTCATTTGCCCCTGTTGCTAGGTTATAAGCTATCAGAATATTTCTGGCTTTTGCAGCATTTAAGGATTTCAAAGTATATCAAATGGATGTTAAATCTGCATTTTTGAATGGATTATTAAATGAGGAAGTTCATGTAGAACAACCACCTGGCTTTATTAATCACACTTTTCCTGATTATGTTTCCAAACTGAACAAAACTCTGTATGGACTGAAGCAGGCCCCGAGAGCATGGTATGACACTTTAGCAAAATTCTAGCTTGAGCATAATTTCTCTATTGGAACGATCGATAAAACCTTGTTTAAATTCTCAAAAAATGATCATTCACTTTTTGTTCAAATAAATGTGGATGATATTATCTTCGGATCAACTAATAACCCTAAGCTATGTGAGAGATTTTCTAAGATGATGCAGGAGAAATTTGAGATGAGCATGATGGATGAATTAAATTACTTTTTAGGACTGCAAGTCAAACAGTCCGAAAACGGTATATTTATCAATCAAGCCAAGTACACACGAGATATGCTAAAAAAATTCGGCATGGGAAATTGTTCTAAAGCCAGTACCCCAAGGAGTTCATCAATCAAATTGGATAAAGATGAAAGGGGAATCTCTGTGGATGCAAAAATGTACAGAGGGTTAATTGGTTCTTTGCTATACTTGACCGCAAGTCGACCGGATATTATGTTTTCCGTATGTCTATGTGCATGGTTTCAAGATAAACCTATGCAATCTCATTTTACTGCCTCTAAACGCATATTTAAATATTTGAAAGGTACTGCTAATGTGGGTCTTTGGTAACCCAAAGATTCAAATCTCAATCATGTCGGGTATTCAGATGCAGATTATACTGGGTGCAAAATTGACAGAAAAAGTACTAGCGGTCATGTCAGTTTCTAGGCGAAAGACTAATATCATGACTCAGTAAGAAACAAACGTCCATTGCTACATGAACCGCTAAAGTAGAATATCTTGCGGCTGGAAGTTTTTGTGCTCAGATGCTATGGATACAACAACAATTAAAAGATTATGGCATCCAAGCTACTGAATCACCCATTTTCTGCGACAATACCAGCGCAATAGCCATCACATACAACCCATTTATGCACTCTCGAACAAAACATATTGACATCAGACACCACTTCATCCGAGAACACGTTATGAAAAAAGAAATACGGCTTGAATATGTTCATACGGATCAACAAACGGCTGATATTTTCACAAAACCATTACCAGAGGCTAAGTTTTCACATTTCCAAAATATGCTTGGATTAATTGATTTATCTTGACATGATTATGTCTTGTGTGTGTTCAAATTTGTAATGCAGGAAATAAAAGGAAAGATAAAGAGACAATCAGTAATACAAAATAGAAATTTATTAAAACAAGCGGGCGCATACAACTATAACTTCATTATCAACCGCCCTCATCCAGCTATTCAACCAGGCGGTCAAAGCTCCGGTGGAGGTACTTGAAAAATCATCTAAGAAGGCAATCCTTCTCAGAGTCCTCTGCTCTTTTAGGAGCATGAGGAGGTAGACACCGTCATCTGAAAAGACATCTGCATTATCGGTGACGTAAAGACGTCGCCGATATTTCTTCAAAAGTGCCTCCTCCTTGGAAGTAGCAACTAGTCATCCCTCAAGGCAGAACTGAAGCTCCTGGATCTCAGTCTAGGTTGCCAGCGTCTTCTCTAAAACGCTATCAACAAGAGCTATCTTGCGGGATGCCACCACCGATTCCATAAATGCTTTAGCCAAGTCTGGCTCACTTGAACTGTTTGCCTTCGACATTCTGATTTCTGTTATTTATTTCTGGTGAATAATGATTATCAAACTAACCCTTCTACCTATATTTATAGATGAGAACCATATGCAGAGTCTTTCTCTCTCATGTTGACCGTCACTAGGGTTTGAAGAAACTTAATAACGAAGCTACCACCGGTTCATCTTCCTAGATTAGCTTTAATTCACATATTTAAGGGGAACATTGGTTAAGTCATTAATTAAATAGACTTCTCAACCGTTTCCTTCTAATCACATTACTCATACTGTTCATTCTTCTTCGGGCACAATACTTCCACGTCATTTCGTAAAATACACTCAAATTTTTCGATTGACGCTATTTGACGTGAAGGATATTTTTGAAATTTGAAATTAATGATTTTACCGCCGCCCAAATTTTTTCAAAACTTTAAAATATTCCTCCACTCACAGTTCTCCACGTGGACTGTCTTGTGACTATCCGGACCGTAGAAATATATTCTCAATTTACCACATTGATAGTCTTACCTTGCTATTTTCTACTCGTTCGTGTTTAAGCTTATCATGCAGGTGACAAATTCAAACCTTCTCAATTCATCAAGTAAAATGGCTGCCTCTATTGCTCACAACATCGTTGCTATCAACTTTGCATCAGTATTCTCCATGCCCAACAAGTCTATGCTAGCCATGTTTCGCACTATAGAACATTCTGGGCTTCGTTCTTTTCTGGGTTGCAGCTACAAATACTCCGACACACTACTAAAGGAATTCTTTGATTCTGAATACATGAAGAACGGAGAAATTATTTGTGCAGTTCAAAAACTTCAGTTCACCCAAAAGATATTTGCTGAATTGTTCAGCTTACCCATGGCTGGAGTTACTGATTTCTCCACACTGCCAGATGGAAATATTGACACTTGGCGTAGTACCTTCTCCAACACAGAATCTCCAATCTCTCATCCAACTTGTCAGAAACGCGATTTAAAGATTGAATTCAGGCTGTTGGCTGATATTGTGGCAAAAAGACTACTTGCCAAGGCTGGTGCTTATGATAAAATAACCTTGGAGAAATTTCTTGTTATGGCCACCATATCATCCAAACTGCGGATAAACTGGTCTGATGTTCTATTCAAAATATTGGTAGCCATGATCAAGAAAGAAAACCAATCGCAAGGCTTCGCGGTTCAAATCTGCCACATGCTGATCGACGCAGGGGTTCAACCAGTAGATATGATTGAAGTTGGAAAAACCAAACTGTTCACTTGGGTATCGGTTGAAAAGTTCATCAAGAAAAACAAAACGACCGATGAAGAGATAGTCTCCATCAAAATTGAAATTGGAGTTGAGTTTGTGAAACAAAATAACAGACTGTCTCCACTCCTAAAGAAACAAAGAGGAAGCTGGTTCTAAAATCCAGTTCCGATGATGAATCCAAAGATGATATTCCCGTCTCTCAAGTTTTTAAGAAAAGAAGAACTGAAACATCAAAGACAGCGAAGATCAAACTGATTAAACATATTTTGGCACCATTGATTCCTGCTCCAATCCCAGCAATCTCAGCCACGAAGCTCAAAGGTATTCAAATTACTGAAACAGAAATTGAGCCCTCTTGCTCCGGAGTACCTATCATTCTCTCCATAGATAAGGGAAAACAAACAATGATTGAAAATCCACCGAAAAACATTTCGGTTCATACGGCCATAGTACTCACCAGCGAACATGTCAATGAGGCCGTCCAGAAGAAGATGAAGATGTTCGATCAATGGGTTCGATATCGAACCGCTGTAACTTTTGATTCATTACTTGAAACCGGCAAAATAAAAGCTGTCGCTAAGCTTGAACGGTCCATTTTTGAATGGACAGAGACATCTGACATTCAAACTGCTCTATGTCGACGAGATTTTTCGGAAGTTCAGATGAAAAAAATTACACTTCGAGTCATCATCCAATTGAAAAGGAAAAATTTTAATCCTTCTTGTCCTACGGCCAAGGGCGATTCAGCTGTTGTCTCTCAACTTGAGATGGATGCATTATCCCTTGCTATGAAAGTTTCTTTAATGCGACAGGATCTCAATCTTCCACCAACTACAGAACAGGGTAAGTTCAATTCTATGATGGACATACATGAAGACCCTTGCTCTAAACAACTTCAAGCCATCTCCACAAATAAGGATTACTCATATACTTCACCCGGTACAAGTACTAAGCCTTCATTACCGGTACTTACCGTAAAAGCTCAACCGGCTGATGAGGAGAACACTCTGCCTCCTCTTGAAAAGATCACGCCAGAGGAAATTTCCAGTGCTGAACAACAATGTCATTAGAATGCTTCAGATCTCCTATCTATTTCGAAACCATTGTCTGACAATACTGCATTTCTTCACCGCCTCCGGTTCATTTGTCCGAAGCTCAAGTTGTTTCTGTTGATGAGGCAGATCAGTTTCTGTCTGACTTTAAAACAGCTATCACATTTAAAGAGAAATCGGTGTGACCAAAATCTCCTTTCACTAATAATGATCCAGCCGCTCTTCAAGAACAGTTGATAACTTCTCCCAAAGAGCTGCCAGAAGTCGAGCTGACCACGTCATCAATGCATACACACTCTTCTCCACCCAGTCCTCAATCAGCAAAACCAGAGGAACTCGATGTCAGCGGTTCAAAACCTTTTGCTGAAGATATTGACCGTTTCATTGAGAATTTAGCAGCTGAACTCAATGTGTCCGAACCATCGAAATCTGCTGGTAAGCTATCTTCCTCTCAATTGGTTTCTTTCAAGAACAGAGTACTATCTGAAGAGGGTGAACCTGAAGAACAAGAAGTTCTAGAAGAAAATTACCAACAACAGATTCTGACCAGACTCATCACTATAGATCAATCCATTCTGGCTCTGAATCACAAACACTTTGATCTAAAGGAGGATTTTAAATCCATAAAGTCTGCTATCCGCAATGATCTATCCATCCTGGAAACAAGCTTCTCCCTCAAGCAGGCTAAACATAATTCGGCACACATTAACATATGCCTTGGTCTATCANCAGGCTAAACATAATTCGGCACACATTAACATGTGCCTTGGTCTATTGGAGCAAATGTCTCGTCTTCAAACAAATCTAGAACAACGCCTCGATGCCCAAGGTGCTCAACTTGCAGAGATTATGGTATTCCTTGTTCATGGTGATTTCAAAAAGAGGGAAAGAGAGCGACAAAGGGTAATACAAGAAGCAGAATTATCAGTCATGAAAGAATTGCACAAATTGAAAGAAAAGGAAGACATGGCTAAGGCAGGTGAACAGAGTTCAGAACAAAAGAAACATTAAGTTGGTTATCTTATGAATTGTATTTTCATTTACCTAATGAAATACAATTTTTTGTTCTTTCAACCACCTCAAAAATCATTGTGTTGAATAACCTTATAGTTAGGTTTTGTCATCACCAAAAAGGGAGAAATTGTTAATAAAAGAAAGTATTATTCTCAAGAATTTTGGTGTATGACAAAATCAGGATAGCACGAAAACAGTTGCGGTTCATATTTGTGTCAAGCATCAATCCAACCGGCTACAGTTCAAAGGAGTATCAACCGCAAGTATTTTAGACCACTGGCAAATTGAGAATCAGATCATTAAAGAGAACCATTTATTGCTCAAAGACATTCTCTAACTAGTTTAATACGTTTAAACGTATTACACCATTTTGAAGTCAACGTATACCTACATCAGTTCCAAGAATGATCCACATTTAATTCTATCCCAGAAAAAGAAGACCAAGTATAGATTTCTAGTTTTGAAGCTAAGGAAACAGCTACCATAAAAGGAACTTCTCAAGGAAACCGCTTAAGAATTACACTGAGCAAAAAGAACATTAAATGCGTCAATAAATGCTCATAAATACGACATTGACACATCTGTTCAGGAGGTTCAGGTTTACGTTTGTTGTCTTTTTCGACCGTTAAGACAATCAGCTATATCAACTGAGAAGGGTGCTAGATAAACTCAGGGCAAGCAACAATACTCTATTCGACAGCTGAAAAATCATTAGCTTGCACACTTTAAAGATCTAAGAGCACCATCAGAAGTCTACTAGCTTGCCTCTTAGCTCTATCAGCACGCTTTCAAACAGAAACATACTCGATCATTTCAGGATCAATCTCGTGCTACTTAAATCAAATTGTTTATCTATATCAGTAACATTTTGGTTATTTGATTTAGTCTTAGTGTCTGGTGAACTAAGTGTTCTTAATATCCAGAAGTGTAAAGTGATCACTAAGAGTTCCAACACAGGCAGTGTGATAAGTCCTGGTTGGAGTGGACTGTTGCAAATACGTTGTAAAGCCAAAGTCTTTTAGTGGAATCCTTCCTGAAAGAGGAAGAAGGGATGATGTAGGAGTATTCAATCTCCGAACATCTATAAAAATCTTGTGTCACTTATTTTTCGCAGGCTCTTACTTTTCCAACCGCTATTTGTTAAGTTTGCTTAAACGGGTTTAAATTGTCAATTGGGAATTGTGAACCGTTTTCCGCACTTATCAGTGGTTCACGTTTCCAACCGTTTGAGAAAATTTTCAACCGCCTCAAAAATGTTTGAAAACTAAATTTTAAATTAGAAAACTCGAAAGAGTTCATTCACCCCCACCCCCCCTCTAAACTCTTTCCCGATCCCAACAGAGTATTTAGAAAGGGTGTTGAATAAATACTCACAAATTTTATAAACTTTTTTAAAGTGTAGTTCAGTTTAGTGATAAACTGAAACTCGGAATCTTGTAAGTCAATATCAATCAGTTAACAATATATTGCGGAATAAAACTGACTGATAGATAGAATAAATATTAAAATAAGACACAAGATTTTACGGATGTTCGGAGATTTCAAACACTCCTACGTCATCCTTTATATCACAAGGATAAGATATTCACTAAAAGACTTTGATCGATACAAAAATTTGTACAGACCCACTTCAGTTTGGACTTAACACTGCCAAAACTGAAACTCTTAGTTTCCAAAATGCTTCACAGCATACAACTGAATTTAGCACAACTGATCTCTTACAAGATCGAGTTTTACAAAGATAACCCTATGATAGAAAACTCGAAAGAGTAGCCTTAATTGCTACGAATATATGCGATAAGCGTGAGCTTTTATTTCAGCAGAGTAACAACGTATTTTTCAGAGAACAGACGAGTTTAGATTTTCATAACTTTGATGTATTGTGTTGTTCTCTCAGCTGCTCTTCTCTGCTATTTATAGGCTTCTCTTCAACAGTAACATTTAATAGAATTTGAATCTTTTTATCCGTTGGTTTGTCATGTCAACATTCTTCTGACATTCGTACACTGTAGCTGAATTGCGGCGTTTTCACTATCTGTTGCAGTTTGCTTTTGTTCTATTGTCGGTTGCTCGTCTTTTTCTAGATGTGTACACCTGAAGGATCAGCTGATAGGCAGTAGTTGACAAGTTTACAACTGTTTGTAACAACTGATCAGTTTCCAACTGATAGTCAGTTGTCTTCTAAAGTTCGGTGTAGCTGGTTTCAGTTGTCTTAGAAAATATGTGTGTTATTCTTCAGTTACAGGCAACTGTGAGTTAGAGTATTTTGATCGGTTACGAACATTAATCATTTAGTTTGTCAAACAACCGAAATTTAGTTTTCAACAATTTCCCCCTTTTAGGTGTTTGACAAAACCTAGTAAGTGAACTGATCAACTGAACTTTATGTAGATAAATAATTTGAACTCTTTGTAGATAAAATAACTCTTCTAATGTACAGATTCATACAAAGAGTAAATAATTCAAAATTTCTTCAAAAATCTGCTAAAATCTTATCAATATCGTCTTTTGATTTTTTATCTTTTTCTTCTCCTTTTTCCCTCTTTTTGTCAAACGCATCAACCTTTCTGGATAATCTACGAACATCCGAGGCGGTGTATGACACAGTATTCATAACAATATCTTGAAGCAAATCTATCCTTTTAGTGAGAGTCTTCTCCATAAAATCAAAGAGTCTTCCAACTAAAGCTTGAGTTTGGAAATGAGCTTCAGTTGGCACTCTGTCCTTTCTAATGTCATCCATTTGAAGAAATAGAGAAGTCACATGCTCTTGGATTTGCTGCAGTCTACCAGTAGTAAATTCATATGAAGAGTTGAGCTTCAAACTATGCACAAGCTGGGTAGACTGGATGCTTGAAATGGCATTCATCATACTGACAAGGTTGTTCTGAACATATTGTATTTCTTCAAACAGAGATTCAGTTTCCATAGATACACCAGGAGACATGTGTCCAGAGGTTTCTTTTATCTCTTCCCTGTTTCCTTCATTGAATAAGACCAGAGCCCTGTCAGTTGTTTTAGTTTCAAGTGTTGCCATTTTTGAGACATCTTCAAGTAAAGCTTCCTGTTGAAGATGTGGAGGCGAAGAAGATTTCAGATATTCAAAAGTACTAGACAGTTTTCAGTTTGTTGATCAGCTGCAACAGTAGATGTTTGTTCACTTTGTTGTGCAGCTGAATCACAAACTGGTTCTTTGGTTGGTTGAGAGGCTGAAGCTTCGACTGGTTCTTCAGCTGTCACTTCTTCAGTTTCAACTGAGTGCAGCTGAGTCTCTTCAGTTTCCTCAAAAACTGCCTGTTCAGTCATGGAAGCTAACTGAACTAGCTCTTCAGTTCGAACAAAAATAGCCTGTTCGGCTGGTTCTTCAGTCTGAATGACTGGTTCTTCAGTTTGAACAAAAATTTCTTCAACTGCTGTAGATGAATTCAGATGAATATCAGAGGTTACTGATTTGATAATCTCGTCAAGATTTGCCAATGATAACTTAGCATTAGAATAAAGTTTAGGATCTGCAGTTGAGGAAGAAGGTGCAGTCAAAGATGATGGTGGTGCATCAGTTGTAGGAGGAGCAGCTGCTTGTTGAGAAGATCCAGCAACTGGGTCCTTGGTTGGCTCTTGTTGAGCTGACTGCTCAGTCGGCTCTTCTGATGAAAGATCTGGGGAACCTTCTTGAATAGTCAGTTCTTGGTCCAGTTCCCAGTGTTTGATTTCCATCTGTAGTGTGATAAGATCCATTTCCAAATGATTATAGACATATTTGTCATTAAAAGCTGTTGGACTGACAGGATCATATTTCAACCGTAATTGAGCCACCATCTTTGATAACTGCTTGGCTCGAATTTGATCAAAGAAATATTTTTCACGCTCCAAAGCCTGTACAACTGAAGCAGCTTAGACCATCTTCAGAACAGCTCTTTCTAGGTCAACAAATTTCTTCAGAAATGATTTCTTCTGAAGTTTCTTGGCTAACACTTCAGTTCTGAATCTGACCCATTCCTTGTAGACTTTGATCTTGTTCACGAAAAATTCATTGATCTCTTTCCATATAAGATCAATCTGAGTTTGCACCGAGTTGGTTGGCCGAGGTTCTTCTACCATTATACTCTTGCCTTTTGGGTCAGTCAGGGCATGAGGGATACTCTACCCTAAAGAAGTTGAGTCAATATTTTCTTTGATCACTATCCCCTTGGGTCTGGCAAAAGCTAAAGCAGTGGGGACAACGATAGAGATCATAAGAGCCTTCACTTTGGTTGATTTCTTTTTATCACCAGATTCGATGATCTTCTTTTTCTTGGACTGGTCAGCAGAACGAGGTAACTGAACCTCAAAGGTGTAGCCTGAATAGGCTTTTGAGCTCCAGTTGGTGTGAGCCGATCAGTTGGGATTGTGTTGACTATCGCGGCTAGCTTAGTTTTTAGAGTGCAAGGTTTCTTGGAGATTTTGGGTGAAGGAGTCTTCTCTGAATCAGACTCAATGACAATCAGTTTACGTATGATTGTCTTCTTCTGAACTATTTTCTTAGCCTTCTTCACTGACTTGGGAGCCTCCTGCGTCTCAATCTCCTCTTTTACCTTCAAAAATTGCCCAGGAGATATGTCCAGTTTTGGCTTCGGCGGCTGAACATTCTTAGCATTGTAAACTTTAAACTTGGATGATTTCTCAGCATCATCACCTACCAACCCTCTCATTTTCAGCAGATAGCTGAGTTGCACAACAAATCCCCTAGATTTCTTGCTCGACTGAAACATATTTTTCAAGATATTGAAAATAATTTTCTTCCAGTTCATCTTTCTGTATCATGGCTTGGAATTTCTCCAGAGTTAGGCCATCAAAGGATCCTGCCTTCGCTAAGATCCCTTTGGCTACAATATCAGCCAGCAACTGTACTTCTGGCTTCAACTCCTTCTTGGGATCGGAAACCTTGATCTTCCGACAATCAACATAAAGAAGGGTTTGCATCTAGTCAACATCAGATGTTTTCACCTCCGAGATATGTGCTAGCCCATCAGTAGGCAGCTGAAATAGATTTCCAAAATAGTCCTCAGCAATGATCAGTATCTGACCGTTGACTGTAGTAGCTATCTCGCCATCAGTTGTGATATATCAATTAGCGTAGAAGTCTTGAATCTCCTTCAGATAAATTTCTTGGGAAGATTTTCTCAGAAATCCCTTCAGTCCGGCTGCTTCCAGTTTGAGAAAGACATTCTTGACCCTTTCGTCCTTCACAGTCAGGACTTAAACAAAATCAACAGCCATAGCATTGAGAATGTGAGCAGTATTTGATTTGCCATTTGAGTGATTTGAAATATGTGAAAGAGAATAAGCTTTGAGTAGTAATTTTCTCTGAATGCTTAAATGCGCTTAAGAAAGAAAAACTAAAATGGAGCAGACATAGTACATATGTACGTGATTGTTCAAATTATTTGGACACGTGTCAGTCCAGGAAAATTTGAATAAAGCGTGTGTTCGGGTGCTGAAACATGTGTGAAATTCAAATGGTCGACGTGAGGTCACGTTTCAAAACACTATTCATTGAAAGACATTAATTAATGCGTAAACAATCAGTCACGTCAGTTAATATGGAATCGTTACTGATTAATCAGTTAACGTACTGGAGAAGATCAGTTGGGGCAACAACTAAATCGTCAGTTGTGAGCTGAGTCACATCAACTGAAGACCATCTGACTATTTTCTTCTCAGTTAACCGATTGAATCAGATATTCCCCCTTAATGAATGCATATTTTATATTTTTGAAATTTAAACGACGGTTAGTATGACGTGTAATTAAAGAAAAGAAATCTTATGCTCAAAAGATGAATCGTCCAGTGTAATGATTGCATCTTTTCAGTTGCCTTGAACCTTGGCTATAAATAGAGATATTATGGTTAATCACAAATTATCAGCAAGCAGATAGATATGAGTCCAATGGCAAGAGCAAGTGTGTAACGTCTACTCATTTAAAAGTGCGGAGATATTTTTTTTTAAGCTCACATTTTCGAAATAACATTTAAACGTTTCGCATGCATGCGATCTATNTGAACCTTGGCTATAAATAGAGATATTATGGTTAATCACAAATTATCAGCAAGCAGATAGATATGAGTCCAATGGCAAGAGCAAGTGTGTAACGTCTACTCATTTAAAAGTGCGGAGATATTTTTTTTTAAGCTCACATTTTCGAAATAACATTTAAACGTTTCGCATGCATGCGATCTATAGAAAATATAATATTTAAAAATGATCTTAAATATTTGACAGTAAAATCGTGCAGTTTAAAATAACCATAAACAAATAAAAATTTTAAAATCATCAACGTGTAAAAATGTTTACTCCTTTCAATCTCATAAATCATAATGCGGAAAAACGTGTGGTCCTCGGGTCGTGACGTCCACCAAGTCCGCTGACTCAGAGTGCAGCACCTCCAGTCTCCTCATCAACAATCGCACCTGCCACACACACCTAGTGAGTTTAAAGACTCAACACACCTGCACCGTTAATACCAAGTACATATACATGGCACACAGCAGTGAAAAATATCATACTCAACATATCTTTCATGAACTTTAAAAACATAACATAAATGTGTCATGTAAAATCATGACGTGTCAAAACATCTCATCGTTAATCATCATTCATCATTCATCATAATTCATCGTTTATCATTTATCGTCCATCATTCATCGTTCATCATTCATCATTCATCATTTATCATTTATCATTTCCTTATGTGAATTCCGTTCATTAGAGGTGACTATCGTGCATCATCATCATTTACGATGGATACATCATACATAGAACCGCGGTACCCGGCGGCTGTCGGACATCAGTGACAGGATCACCCATCCACTGTGCATAGGCCTCATCATCAGCATTTACATACGTCTTAAACATTTACAAATACTTTGATAGCCACAACTAATTCCCATCATTCAAAACATCATCATTTTCATAACTTATAAAAATCATGAATAAATGCAATTTTTCTTAAATCCAAGCATTCGACGTATATCTTCATAAAATCTTAAAATCGTGATCATCATGCATAAACATTTAAAATATCATAAATTTGTGCTTAGGGCGCTGTCATGACCAAAATATCACCTGGGTGCAAAATGTCCATTTTGCACCTGGGAACCCAAAAATTATCGTTTCACTCCTGGACCTCTAAAATTAACCCGAAGCTTACCAAACTCCTTAAAATATCCCAAAACATTTTTAAAAAGCATTTCTAGATGTAAACTCAAGCCAAAGTCAGAAGTTAATCGATTCGTTTTAAAACTTGGACCGGGGTCCGGGTTTTAACCCGAATCGAATAGAAACTTAACCAATAATTTCCCAACTTTTTGTCATATGCTAAAAACACTATAATGATCCTAAAATCTTAACCTCAAGCCCTTAAACCCATGGCTGATGGTCCAGAAAAATAATGCATTCTCGGCCCTTCCAACGCTAATCACCAATCCTAAGCTCACCCCTTCCAAATTCGCATCCTAGCTACTTCATGCTTAAACCGACTCGAACCGGACCCAAACCAGGCCTTATATCTGACCCTTAGATATAAATTAAGACCATGATACACCCCTTTCAAACTCAGAACTAACGCCTGAGCCCCAAAGCAAGCAAGAGCCGTGACTAGCCTAACCCGTCTCCTATTGGTGCAGCTGGTTGCTTCCTGGTCCAGCCATCTTGCCTAGCCAACTCAGCCCTAAACCAACACCACCAAACCCTCCCTAGGACCCTAAAGAACGACCCAAGACACTTCCCCATGCCCTGGCCCCGTCCAGAAACCGCCCCAAACCCCACAGTCGTGACTTGCTCTACGTGAACCCAATTGCACAGCCGCAGCTTTCTTTGTTCAGCCTCTTAGCTGCCGCTCCAGGCCATGAACCACCATAAAGAGACTCATCTTAGGACCCTTAGACACGTACCAGACCCTAGCCCCAGGCCCTCAGCCGATCCATACACCAAACCGAGCCCCACAACCAGCACAGCGCCTCAAACCTCAACTCTCGGCTCCCTCACCACCAAGCAGATCGCGAATCCAGCTGTTCTAAAGGCGTGTCCATCAGCTTGCAGCCCCCTCTAAGCCATGGTTCAGACCCAGCAGGGCCTGGTAAGTGGCTTGGATCGGTCCTTGCACTGCTGGCTTCACCCTTCACACGCTGCCTCTCCAAAACCGTAACAACCATGGGTAAAGCAACCCTCGGCCTACAACCAGCTCTCAACGTCTTGACTCCAGCCTATAGCCATCTCGATCCTCAACATGTTCAGCCCCTTATGACCCTAATTCGACAGCCCCTTGCACCATAGTAACAAAAACGTGAGATGTATGCAATAACATACGGTTTTCGTGCCAAACAAAGAGCATTAAAGCTATGCCATGCCAATACCGAAAAATGCATAAACATTACACACATGACAGCACATATATGACGCGAATGATGCGTAAAAGAAGATACATGGCGTGCCTGGTAATTAATTCTCAAGAAAACCGAAGAACGAGCATCCGGAATCAAGCCGGGGAAATTTTTCTTGAAGGAGAAATGAGCTTGGCCGATGGATGGATGCTATGGAGTTGCTGAAACCGAAATGAAATGACAATGGAGGGGAAGGTGTCGGTTGGTTAAATTAAATAGGTGTAGGGTGACAAATAGTAATATAATTAAATAGTTAATAATCAATATAATGAGCCTTAATTATTAATTAAAACGTTTAAAAGTGTTTTGAGTCCAATAAACTTAGAGGAGGCTCATTAAATCAAAACATAATCCCGAAAAATATTTCGTTTTGGAAAGTTTTTGAAAATATTAATCGAACTCTCAAAAAGTCCCCCGATTCGATAAAATTTGCGTACCGTTAAAAATTAAAATCTTACGGGTAAAATACCCCAAAAATCCCATTTTTTAAAATACACTTTAAAACACCTTATATTAATTAATAAAAATGAATCATGTAATTAAAATAATTTTCTGAAAATTCTCCGGTCTCCGATCCTCGTTTGAGCGTGAAATGAAACTTAAAAATCTTTAATGCATAAAACTTTAAAATTTCGTGAAATAATTTCTATCATGCATGAATTATGCATAAAATGCATAAAAATAATTAAACACATAATTTATGAAATAAACATGCATTTAATGCTTTAAAACAAATTAATAAAATACCAAAGTAATTTAATAACTTGTATGCATGTGGTTCACATGGACCTTCAAATTTTTCGGGACGTTACAAAGTGGTTCAGGTGTTCCAGACATTGCTGAAGCATTTATGCAGTCAGCTATAGAAGCACGGAAGCTAGTAATGGAGAATTAAGCTTATTAAAAGAGTCTGCTGTTCTAGCTAAAGCTTCAGGACTTCCAATCCTTCCAGCAGGGAGGATCAGTTGCTACCCCCAAACGGATAGCAACGACTAGCAACGACGAGGAAGTATCGGCGGCGCCTTCGCGTCACTGATGAGGTGGACATCTTTACTGATAAAGGTGTCTACCTTCTGATGCATAAAAGGAGATGAGGACTCTGAAAAAAAATTTTATTTCAGAGGGCTTCCTAAAGACTTCCGCTCGAGAATTAGCCATTTTGTTATCCTTGTGGAGGTCTGCGGTGAAAAAAGAAATGACCAATTTACGCACCACCTTCAATAAATAAAGGTTTATTTATTTTATCATTGTCTTATTACTTTTCTGCAAACAAACTGTTGTCAATCGAATAACACTAACTGGTAATAACTAATTGAAATGTTATTAACTGACAACTGACTAACTGAGCAGTCACCACTTGATAAAAGACTAACCGATCAGTTATAAATTATAATCAATAAAATGACAACAAAAATGATATAATCAAGTTAAATCAATTAAACCAAGTATATTTCGAAAGTTAGAAAACTTAGTATCTGATAATGGTTTGGTAAAGATGTCAGCAGCTTGTTGTTCAGTTGACACATATTCCAGTCTGATTGCTTTCTTCAGATCATGATCTCTGATGAAATGATGCCTGACATCAATGTGCTTGGTCCTTGAGTGAAGAACTGGATTATATGTGATCGCAATTGTGCTCATATTGTCACAAAATATGGGAGATTCTTTTGCATCGATTCCATAATCTTTCAGTTGTTGCTGAATCCAGAGCAGTTGGGCACAGCAGCTTCCAGCAGCAAGGTATTCTGCTTCAGTTGTGGAAGTAGCTATGGATGTTTGCTTCTTGCTGAACCATGAGATCAGTCTGTCTCCTAGAAACTGACAAGATCCGCTGGTACTTTTACGATCTAGCTTACATCCTGCATAACCTGCATCTGAATATTCAACTAAATTGAAAGAAGAGTCTTTAGCATACCATAATCTCACATTTTGAGTGCCCTTAAGATATTTTAAAATACGTTTGGCAGCTGAAAAATGCGATTGCTTAGGATTTGCTTGAAATCTAGCACACATACACACAGCAAATACAATATAAGGACGACTAGCAGTTAGGTACAATAATAAACCTATGTAGAGTGTCGTCTCAACTGATGTTCCCCCTTGATCATTGTGTAGTTTAACTGATGCACTCATGGGAGTATTTGCAGTTGAGCATGTTTCCATACCAAATTTCTTGAGCAGTTCCTTCGTATACTTGGTCTGACTGATAAAAATACCAGTTTCCAGTTGCTTCACTTGCAGACCGAGGAAAAATGTCAGTTCACCCATCATGCTCATCTCAAATTTGTCCTGCATCAACTTGGCAAACTTCTCACACAATTTGGGGTTAGTTGACCCAAATATAATATCATCAACTTAAATTTGCACTAGTAAAATATGATCATTCTTAGAAAATTTGAACAAAGTCTTATCAACTGATCCAACAGTGAAATCATGATCAGTTAGAAATTTTAAAAGTGTTTCATACCAAGCTCGTGGAGCTTGTTTAACACCATAAAAAGCTTTGTTCAAATGATATATATGATCGGGAAAATAGTGATTGATAAAACCTGGAGGTTGTTCAACATAAACTTCTTTCTGTAATTGATCATTCAGGAAGGCACTCTTCACGTCCAACTAGTAAACTTTGAAGTTCTTGAATGATGCATAGGCAAGGAACATTCTGATTGCTTCCAGTCTTGCAACTGGTGCATACGTTTCATCGTAGTCAATTTATATTTCTTGCATGTATCCTTGAGCTACAAGTCTAGCTTTGTTGCGTGCAACTGAACCATCTTCGTTCAGTTTGTTTCTGAACACCCATTTTGTAGCTATAATAGTTTTACAAACTGGTCTTGGAACTAAGTTCCTGACATTGTTATGGGCAAACTGATTTAGCTCCCCTTGCATTACATTTATCCAGTTAAGATCAGCAAGAGTTTCATCAGTTTTCTTTGGTTCCAGTAGTGAAACAAAATCAGAATGAATAAATAAGTTAAGCATTTTGTTTCGCGTTCTTACTGGATCAGATGGATTACCAATCACTAATTCTGGAGGATGTGATTTCTTCAATCTGTAATTGACATTTGTAGCATCCATATCAGCAACTGTTTCAGTTGGCAACTGAATGTTTTCTTCAGTTTCAATTTGAGCTGTATCAGTTGGTAACTGAATATCATCAATGTGCTCCACCAACTAATTATCAGGAACAGCTTCCTGTTCAACTGATTGATCCAGAACTTCTGGTTCAGGTGTTTGAAGAATGTTTCGATTGATATGATTCTCTTCTTCAGTATCGTCCTCCAAACTTATATCTGTAAATCGATCAACTAGCTCAACTGGATCAGTTGGCTTATCAGTTAGCACAGATTCATCAAATACCACATGTATATATTCTTCAACATTTAAAGAGATTTTATTAAAAACTCTATAAGCTTTACTAACTGTTCTGAGTATAGCATGCAGTGTTTACTTCTTCTGCACAAAATCTTTGAGAAATGCAAGAATCAGCAAGCATTGTTCTAGCAGCTTCTTTAATGGTCCGATTTCTTCTCTCAGCTATACCATTTTGCTGAGGAGTTCTAGCTGCTGAGAGCTCATGATTGATCCCAGTATTTTCTCAAAACGTTGAAAGAGATTGATTGATGAATTCAGTCCCTCGATCAGACCTTATTCGATCAATCCCAACTGATATTTTATTTAATGATAATTTAAAGAGTTTAATCAGTTGTGCAGCAGTTTAGTCTTTGATTTGAGAAATTTAACCCAAGTAAATCTTGAAAAATCATCCACAACTACTAAGGTGTATTTCTTTTCTCCTAAACTCATGACTGGTATTGGACCAAAAAGATCCATATGCAACAGTTCTAAGAATCAGGAGGATGATTTGCCACCTCTGTTTTTGAATGAAGATCTTACTTGCTTTCCAAACTGACATGTTGAACAAATTTTATCTTTTGAGAAATCTATTTTGGGCAAACCAGTTACAAGATCATGGTTACTCGATAGACAATAGATTTAAAGTTTAGGTGGTTCAACCTCTTATGCCACAACAAATTCTTAGAAGATTTGAAAGTTAATAAACAAACTGGTGCATAAGGTTGATTAGTCCAACTGACTTTGTAGGTATTTCCACAACGATTGCCAGTTAGGATGACCTCATTAGTTGAGTCTCTAAATGAACAATTGTGTTTGTCGAACTGAACTGAGAAATTATTGTCGCATAACTGACTGATACTAATCAGTTTATACTTCAAATTCTCAACTAGTAAAACATCTTTGACAGTAAAGTTACCATGGATAAGCTTACCCTTACCCACAATTTTACCTTTAGATTTGTCTCCAAAACTAATGTTTGATCCAGAGTATTTGATCAATTGAGATAGCATACTTGCATCTCCTGTCATATGACGTGAACATCCACTGTCTAGATACCAGGTGGATTCCTTGTTTGTACCTATTACCTGCGATCACACACAGTATATGATCTTGGTACCCATATTCATTTGGGTCCTAAACTGATTAGTCCTTTAGGAACCCAGACTTGGACCAGTCTAACTGACTTTCCAGTCGCTGTGTTCCAAATAGTCTTTCTCGACTTTTGGGTATTCAGTGTGTGGTGTGAGGAAGAAACAGTATGATTTGTACCCTTTTTCAACTACGTGTTCTTTTGATATCGTTTCTGAACTGGCTTACATTTATAGTAATTGTAATAGCCATTCCTCGAGTACTGACTTTTGTAACTGAGTCCTTTAGGTGACCAGTTTCTTGAATCAGTTGAACTCTCAGGGTTGTATCCAATTCCATACTGTTTGGCTTTGTTTTTACTTTCAGTAGATTGAACAGATGGTTTATTTGATTCTGAGAATTCATTTACCATAGTTGATTTTACAAAGGTAATGTACTTTCCTTTGTTTTCATTCAACTTTGGCTGTGTATCACTTGCAGAATTTTCAACATGACAGTTAAAACCTAAAACAGTTTTATCGTCAACTGATTTTTGTGCGTTCTGCATTTCAGTCAAAGTAGTTGAGGACTTGTTCCAAACTTGAATCAGTTCAGTATGTTTTGAAATTTCAGTTTTTAACTGACATATCATGGCTTGGTTCTCAATCATTTCAGTTTTTTGCTTTGCAATCTCCCTTTTTAGACTCAACACTTCAACTGAGTCATCAGTTTCAGTTTTGTCATCATTGGGATCATTTTGCTCAGTTCTGACCTTCTCAAATGATCGATCAAGTTTGAGATACTCATTTACCATGTCATGCAATGTGGTAATGAGTTCCTCACGGGTGAAATTAGTAGAGCTGAAGTCAAATACCTGTTCACTTGCTGACTCAAGTTCAACATCATCTGCCATGAAGCACTTAACTTCTTCTTCATCATCACTTGAGCTGTATGATGTTACAGGCTCTGACTCCTCACTGTCAGTTTCCGCCCATTTAGATTTGCTCTCCTCAGCTAGAAATACCTCATGTTTCTTTTTTAATGACTTCTTGTCATCCTTGGTTCTTCTTTTATGTTCATAGGGCTTCTTCCCTCTTTCAGCTGAGCCTCGACTGTCCTTCTTTGATTTGGGACAATCAGCAATGAAGTGATCAATTTTGCCACAGTTGTAGCAAGTATAAGGTTCTTCTTTGGAGTAGTTTTTCTGATATTGTTTCTGGAAATTTCCTTGATTTCTTCTCATAAATTTTCCAAACTTTCTGACAAACAATGACATCGCGTCATTGTTTAGCTGATCAGCAGACTTGTCAACTGAACCAGTTGGTTCTAGTCTGACAGCAGTTAAAGCAGTTGCGGCCGCTGGTGTAGAAGGTTCCCCTTCTCTGGTTTGTAGTTCAAACTCATAGGCCTTCAGATCAGCAAACAAGTCATGAAGCTCGACTTTGTTCAGGTCCTTTGACTCCCTCATCGCCATGGTCTTGACATCCCACTCTTTGGGAAGACCCCTGACAATTTTTAGTGATACCTCTTTATTGGAATACACTTTTCAAAGTGCATTTAGGTCATTGATAATGCCACTGACTCTTTCATCATATTCATGCATGGATTCACCAACCTTCATTTTGATGTTGTCGAATTTCTAAACAGCAACTGATAGCTTGTTCTCTTTGGTTTGCTCATTTCCTTCACAAAGCTGAATCAGTTTCTCCCAAATTTCGCAGTTTTGCACATTTTGATTTTGCTGAAAGTGAATTTATCCAGTGTTTTGTATAAGATATCCTTCGCCACATTGTCTAGATTGGCTTTTTTTTATCTTCAGCTGTCCATTCTTCTTTGGACTTCTCTATACGATGTGGTGCCCCATCGATCATGGCTACAGCTATGTTGGTTTTTAAAATCTTCATTGGTCCATCAGTAATGACGTAACACATATCATTGACCTGTGCAGCTAGATGAGCCTGCATTCTGATTTTCCAGTCGTCAAAATCTTCTTTGGAAAACATAGGGATTTTATTGAAAGAAGACATGGTTATCAGTTTTGTGGATAAGAATATTCTGGGACAAGATTTAATCGCTCTGATACCACTTAATAGGATCGAATACTTGGTTAAAAAAGTGTTTAGAAAAGGGGTTTGAATAAACACTCACGACTTTTATAAACTTTTCAAAAGTTGAGTTCAGTATAGTGATAAACTGATACTCGTAATCTTGTCAGTCAATATCAATCAGTTAACAATAAAGTGCGGAATAAAACTGACTGAAAGATAGAATAAAAATTGAAATAAGAACACAAGATTTTACGGATTTTCGGAGATTTCAAACACTCCTACGTCACCCATTCTATCACAAGGATAAGATATTCACTAAAAGACTTTGATCAATACAAAAGTTTGTACAGACCCACTTCAGTTTGGACTTAACACTACTAAGACTCAAACTCTTAGTTTACAAAATGCTTCACAGTATACAACTGAATTAGGCACAACTGATCTCTTACAAGATCGAGTTTTACAAAGATAACGATGTGCTAGAAAGCTCGAAAGAGTAGCCTTGATTGCTACGAATATATGCGATAAGCGTGAGCTTTTATTTCAGCAGAGTAACAACGTATTTTTCAGAGAATAGACGAGTTTAGATTTTCAAAACTTTGATGTATTGTGTTGCTCTCTCAGCTGCTCTTTTCTGCTATTTATAGGCTTCTCTTCGAAGGTAATATTTAATAGAATCTGAATATTTTTATCCGTTGGTTTGCCATGTCAACATTCTTCTGACATTCGTACATTGTAGCTGAATTGCGGCGTTCCCACTATCTGTTGCAATCTGCACGTTATTCTTCAGTTACAGGAAACTGTCATTTAGAGTATTTTGATCGGTTACGAACATTAATCATTTAGTTTGTCAAACAACTGAAATTTAGTTTCCAACAAATCACGTAGCAAACGGCACCCAATCGTCTCCCGTATTCTACTGCGTTGGATCTTCATGCGTTTAGACGCAACGGCATGTATTTTCTTTTATTTCTACATTGATGTCGTCATAGTATGTGTTTTGATGTTGTTTATGCGTAAAAATTCATGCATGATGTGCGAAGTTTGAGTTGGATTGAATTTGAAATGAATTTTAGATCTCAAAACCAGATGTTGCTGTCATTTCGTGTACTGTTCATTTTCAAGTTTATTTTCGGGAAAAACTTTCCACATATAAAACGTAGTACTTTTGATAACTTCGATTTGACAGTAAATTCGTAATTTTTGGACAGGAAATGAGTGAGTTATGATTGTTTTCGTGAGACTGCTCAAACTGCGATTTTATGAAAATGCGTTGTTGACTTATTCTTGAAGTTTTTTTGTTGCAAGCTTCGTTGGGGACCATCGAGTGATCGCTGCTGCGTTTAGGTATATTAAGTATGATGTTTGGACGATATTTGATGTTTCTTTTTGCGTCGATAGGCACTTGGTTACAACAGAAGTCGTAGGAAGCATGTTGTATCATATTTCGGGTTTATGGGATTGTGACGCATCGTGGTTTGGTGGTCATTGTTTTGGGGGTGTTTGGGGCGTCTTTATAGATTCAAGTCAATGCCATAGCGCCCTAGGATGAGTCTCAATGCGTTGTTCACAGTCCGTATGATCGAGTTAGGAGAATTAAGCTTCAAAGTCGCGAAGTCCAGAGTACCTGGCGCCCGAGCGGTAATATCTTACCTCCCAAGCGCACCACTCTCACTGTCAGGTTTTATATTTTCCAGTAGGCCTGGCGCTCGAGCGGTAAGATGTTACCGCCCGAATGCACCATCATTTTGAAGGAAGTTAGTTCTCATTTAGTTTTAAGTTCAAGTGGTTAGGCCATGTCTTCATCGTTGGGAAATGTTCACACATCAATTCAGGAATTGTTTCGGGGTTCGATGTTATGGTTTAGTACGATGATTAAACGAGGTAAAGTCCCGAGGGATCTAGAACGTCATAAGTCAATTGTTTATTTTGGTGGTGAGTACGAATATTACGTCTAAGTTATGGTAATTAAGTACATGAAAATGTGTCAGTATGTGCAGCAGTGGCCCCAAGCGAGATCCAACGAAACCCTCAAAGCCATGTAAGTATGTTCGACGTGCAAAAGAAAATGTTTATGTTTTTGAGGTATGCTAAATGTCTTGTGACCAAATATGAACGGGTTTGGAAGTCGGTGAACGTGGCCGAGGACCTCTCCACCTCGGTAAAATATGATCGGGTTTTGATCATGATTGAAAAGCGGTAAAGCATGACCAGGGACCAATCCACCCGGTGAAGCATGACCGAGGATCTCATGTATGTAGTAGTAGACATTCCTGCCAGCCCAGTACTGTGGTTTAGTCTGATCAGGCACATTTATGTATGGGTCACTTGCTATGAAACATATCTCTATGCAAAATGATGAATTTTATGCATGTTCAAGTATGTATGATGCGAGTATATTTATGAAAAGTTTTACGAGATGTTGGCACGTCTATGTTTTTGTAAGCACGTTAAAGTTCAAGTATGTACGCTCTACTTTAAAAATGCATGTGGTTTTATTATGTATTACTTGTTATTTCAAGTTTATACATGTTGAGTTTTTAGACTCACTACACTTGATCGATACAAATGAGGATGACTATGAGGAGACGAGGGGTGGGGACCAATGAGCTGGCTCGGACTGCGCGGAGGCTAAACCCGAGGACCGCTTACGTTTTAAGAAATATTTTTATGCAAGTTTCAAATACTCTGATTTCATTGGATTGTTTACGATGTTTAAACAATGAATTTCTGCAAACTTTGTTTGTAGCTGTTTTTATTTCAAATATTTTTAGACGAGCAGATTATTTTATCGCAGTTTGAAAGTTTATTATCTATTTAAGAAAATTTTTAATTTTTCCACAGATTTTAAGTATGTTCAAAGTGCGGTACGTTACAAGAGTGGTCCATGAAAGGCCTTGGGATGGTCCGTGGTTGGCTAGTAGTGAGGCAAAGCGTAGATCGAAGCTAGATGGCGGGGTCGAGCAAGTTGGTGGCTAGATCGGGTACTTCACATGGAATCGAGTAAGATGTGTGCATGGGACTAAGGGCAGTGGTTAGGTTGGTCAAGGAGGGTTCAGTGGTGAGCTAGGTGAGGTTGGTTCGAGTTTGGTTCAAGTTGGTTGAGATCAGGGTAAAGTTTTGTTTCGGAAGTTGTTTGGGGTTTTGGTCGCAGGGGGTGGCGCCGCGGTGCTGCTCAATTGGCGCCGCAACACCCGATGTTCGCCCTTGTAACATCGCAACACTACACCCCCAGTGCCTAGGTTCTAGTTCAGTATATGAGGGGTATTAGTTTTAGCGCTATTGTCTCTTTTGGGTATTGATATGTAGTTATGATCGAGATTAGTGAGGGTTAAATTGGATCATACGAGGTTTGATTGGGAGTCTTTGAAATTTGGTTTAAGTTTGGTAGGCTTCGGATCGAAATTTTGAGGTCGAAGAGTAAAATAGTTATTTTACACGCGGGTCGAGTTAGCAGTCCTGGCAGCGCCCTCATAACTAAAATTGCAGGTTTAAAATGTTTATGTTTATTATGAATATGAATCTTTATGAAGATACGGAAAATACTTTGCATGATTGGTTTTAAGAAAATATACGTATATCCTTGATTTTTATAAGTGATGAATACGATGACAAGGAGGAGAGTTGGTTGTGACTAATACGAACACAAACATGAACACGAACACGAACTTGTAAGGCCAAGGTCAGTGGATGGGTAAAACTTTCGCCGATGTACTTGCCGCTGGGTACTGCAGTTATACGTATATGGATCCATCGAATTAGAGCTGATTCGAAAGTTACAACTAATTATCCGAATTCAATAAAAGAAAATGAACACCTATATGTTGATATGACGAGATATGTTATGGATACTTTTATGCTTTGACATGTTGTGTTTAAGTTCATACTTTTAAGATCATGAGATGTATTTTTATTACAGTACTTTTCATTGTTGCATGATACGTATATGTATTTGTTATCACGATTCGGACGTGTTGAGTCTTTAGACTTACTGGGTGTGAATGATGCAGGTGAGCATGATGATGTTGAGACTGGAGACGCCGAAGACTGAGTAGGCGGAGCTGGGTGTGTGCACATTAACCAGATGACCATACGTTTTCCACACATTATATGTTTATGAGTCAAGAGTAAAACATTTTTAATTTTATACATTTTACAACTTTTATACGTGGATGGTTTGAAAGGGTTTTGAACGTCACATTTGAGTTATTTTAAAATAGCAGTTATGAATTTGATGAAGTTAATTTATTTAATTGCAGTACTTTTATTTAGTAGTTGAATGATTATTTTAAAATGCATGTGTTTGAGTAATTTTCGAAAATAGCTTTAAAAAATTTTTTCTAGTAGTAATTTAGTAGCAGACGTTTCAACTATTACTGTTGTAGATGTGAGTTTCTTTTTAAGAATCTGGAAACTCTTCTCGCATTCTTCGCTCCAAATGAATCTTAAGTTTTTCTATGTGAGTTTAGTGAGGGGTATGGCTATTGAAGTAAATCCTTCAACAATTTCCTGTAGTAACCAGCTAAATCAAAAAATCTTTGAATCTCGGTCACTGTTTTTGGTCAAAACAAGTCCATAATTGCTTCTACTTTCTTGGGGTCCACTGAAACACCCAGTTCAAAGATTATGTGACCCAAGAAGGTGACACTTGTTAGCCAAACTTCACATTTCTCAAATTTGGCATACACTTCTTTTTCTCTGAGTGTCTGTAGAGTGAGGCGAAGATGTTACTCGTGATCTTCCTTACTTCGTGAGTGCACAAGGATATCGTCTATGAATACGACCACAAACCTATCGAGGTACGGTTCGAAGACTCTATTCATAAGGTCCGTGAATGCTGCTGGAGCATTTGTCAGTCCAAACGGCATTACCGTAAACTCATAATGGTCGTATCTTATCCTGAAGGCTGTTTTAAGAATATCTTCTTCTTTGACCTTCAGTTGATAGTATCATGACCTCAGATTGAGTTTTGAAAAGACATTGGCTCCTTTCAATTGGTCGAAAAGGTTATCTATCCTTGGGAGAAGGTATTTATTTTTAATTGTGATCTTATTCAACTCTCTATAGTCGATACATAACCTCATACTCCCGTCTTTATTTTTCACAAATAGTACAGGGGCTTCCCATGGAGATGCACTAGGTCGAATCTATTTTTTTATCCAACAACTCTTGGAGTTGATCCTTTAGTTCCTTTAACTCTGCTGGGGCAATTCGGTATGGGACTTTTGATATCAGTGCAGCCCCGGGATCAAGTTGATCTCAAACTCCACTTGACGCTCAGGAATCGTGCCAGGAAATTCTTCAGAGAAGACGTCCAAAAACTCTTGAATAACCGGAATATCCTCTATCATTAGAGTAACTTCGTCTTTTACCTCGCTGATCATTGTTAGGTAAATTTCTTTACCACCTTTCATGGCTTTCCAAGTTTGTGATGCAGACAAAAGAGATTTTTGTTCTTTATAGTTGCCATGATATATGATTTCCTCCTGGTTTGGAGTCTACAGTTTAACGCTCTTGTTATGGCAATCCACCATGACATGATTCTTATCCAACCAATCCATTCCTAGGATTGCGTCGAACTCAGCCATATTTAGTTGAATTAATTCTGCCTTGATGGTTTGATTACTGATGCAAATTTTGCAATTTTGATGTACCTTGTAGGTTCAATCGTTTTGCTAGCTGGCGTTGCTACTCTTAATGGTTCACTAAGAGTTGTTCCAAAACTTTTGGATACAAACGAATGGGTGGCACTACAATCAAACAACACATAAGCAGAAATTTTATTGATCAGAATGGTACCTGCTACCTCGTCGTTTGCATTATCTGCTTCCTCTTGTGTTATGACGAAGACTCGGGCATTGGGCTTGTTCTCCTTCGGCTTGTGTTTTTCTATGTTTAATTTAAATCCTTTTTCCTTGTTCTCTGGACAGTCAGAAATATGATGGCCTAACTTCTCACACTTGAAACAAGTACCAATGTTCCTGTAGAATTCTCCTGAATGTCTCATGTAGCAGTTTGGACAAGGCCTGATTTCCTTGTTGTAAGGGGTGGGGAAGGCCCCTTTTGACGATCCAGTCATCTGGTTGGGTCTTTTAAAATTCTGTCCTCTATGGGATGACTGACCAGTAAAGGGTCGTTTGTTCTTACTCTCTTCCTCTCTGTGCTTGATGTCAATCTCAGCACTCATGGCAACTCCCATTAAGTCAGTGAAATTTGTGTGTTTGAATACAGCTAAGGCCGACTGTATTCGACTGTTCAGCCCTTTCTTGAAACGATGCATCTTTAGGGTCTCATCTGCCATTATGGTTGAAACGTACGTTCCGAGGTCATTGAATTTTGAGGTGTACTCAATCACCGTCATATCTTAAGTTTGCCTAAAGCTTTCGAATTGACTAAGCTTTTGCAAACGGAATTCTGCCGGATATTACTGCTTGAAAAATTCTCTTCTGAATGTCTGCCATGTAATTGGTCCATCTTCGGCTATGGATGGCGAGATGGTCTCCCACTATTTGCGGGCTCTATCCTTAAGAAATGGTATCACCACTTCTACCTTGAGTTCTTCGGGAACTTCTAGCACATGAAGTTGGCTTTCTATACTTTTGAGCCAGTTGTGGCCAACTTCCGGGTCGGGGTTCCCATCATAGGTTGGAACTCGTTTCTTGCGAAGAGATTCTAGTGGTATTTGAGACCACGCGTTTGGGGCTTTGGAAAGGGTTGGTTGATGTTGGCGTTTGGGTTTACAAACCCTTGTAGCGTTACGCTCACAGTGTTTGCAATTGACATCATGTCTTCTAGACTAAGGTTATCTCTTTGTGGTGGTGGAGGCAGGTCTTCTTCTTCATCCTGATTGGTTCTACGTGGGTTACGATTGTTTCTTGGTGGTCTTCCTGTCATTTCCTATGAGCATAAAGTTTTTCTAAGTTATTTATTTATAAATGTATGACTTTGATAATGTAGAAAATAATTAGGGCATAACAAAATATTTCTTTCATTAATATTTCAAAAGTCATAGAGTTTTTACATAGGGAATGGTCTAATCAACTTTTATACAATAGCTTCTTATTCTAAGGACTATCCTATTCATCTAATACTTCTTTGTCGCCATATCTCCAACACCTTTCTCTCCCCCAGGATTCTCTTCGGGGTTTATTTCCATCTCTTCCTCAAGATCTACTATATTGATCATATCATTTTGTAATTGATCAATGTTGTTTTGTAAGACTGTGTTGTGGTCGTCATGGTTAATCACTTGCTCTTGAAGCTCTTGTATTGTTGACTGGTTTACTGTCTCATTGAGTTCATGCTCTTCTATCTTTACTTGGAGTCGGTAAATGGCCTTGTTAAGCTTGTCTTCTCGATCCCTAGCTGCCAAAAACCTCCCTTGGCTTGCTTCCAACTCTTTTTTTGTGACGTTGTGTTGACGTTCTAATTATAGGTGGTAAGCAGCATAGCGTCTAACGTCATCACGCAATCCTTTCTCTTCTTCTCTAGCCTGATGAATGTCTTCTATCTTGCATACATTGTTTCCGTCTAACTGATAGTTATCTCTCTTTAGTTTGGCATTCCTTACTTTCAATACCTCACATTCCGCATCCTTGGCCTTGAGTTGTTCTTGAAGTGCGGAGATAATCGCTTGGGCGTCCATGTTCTATTCTTAGAAAGGGCGGAAAAATTTTTAACTTATATTTTTATGCAATAGGCTCAAATTTTTAAAAAAAAATTTACTTTAATATATGATAAAAAAATTATTTAAAAGGAAAGACTACACTTTATTTCTTTTCATAACATATTTTTATTACAATCGGAATGCTCGTATAGCCTAGTCCATCACGTCTTCATCCACTATATCCATGGGTGTGTCTTCCTCTTCTTCCATGTTTTCTACGACGAGATGCAGATAATTATTCTGTTGTAGCCGATCCATCGTGCCATGAAGTTTGGCAATGTAACATTCTTGCAAGATCTTCATGTTTGTGACGAACGCGGTTAGCAAGTTCTTTCTCAGTCTCTGTCCTTTTTATCAACTCGTGGATAAGGGCGACTAGTCGTATCACATGAGATGAACTATGCGAGTTAAGGGTGAGCTGGCTCTCTGCTCGATCAAGGAGATGGATGAGGCGTTGTACATCAGTCTGAAGTAAGGTTTTGGCTTCCATGAGCTCATGTTTCTCTTGTTTCTCTCTCGTTAGTTGAGACTTTAGGATAGCAATCTCACGAGTTTGGTTCCCGATAGTAAGTTGACGCATGCGAAGAACGACTTAAGCATGAGTACGAGGGGCAGCCATTTCCTTGAGAAATCGAATGAGAAGGTTTAGAATCAAAGGCAAAATCAAAATTACAACATCGGACAAGCAAAAAAATTGGGTCGAACAAAATCTTTTGCTAGATTTTTCACAGGTGGAAAGAAGTGGTAGTTTTGCATAGAATGAAAGCAGTAACAAGAGTACGTTTCGAGATTCTATGTGGAAGAATAAGCCATCCAACTATGGCGACAACTTGAATTTGAGGATTTATACAAATGGAGATGAGTATGATGTATCAGAATGATTTGGATAAAAAGGCATGGGCATTTGCCAAAATTTTACTTCGCCAAATTTTTTATATCAAACTCCCAGCCTGATTATGAATTTGGCGGCTCTTATACAATTTAAATGTCACGCCCTGAGAACGAGGCATCGATGATGTCCGGCATTGATAATCGAGTAACGATAAGCCTCGTAGCAAATAGCCAAATACCAATCTATTTCATAAAATTCCATTGTCATTACATGAAAGGAAAAATACAGAGTTTGCGGAAGAGAAAGAAAAGTACAAACATTTACTAAAGAAAGACAAAGGAACACTATTGGGCTCGAACATCCAGTAGTTGAACTCCTTCTTTCAGATTCGTTACCAAGCCCAGAATTGTTCCTGCTCCCTTTCTTCCACCTGTTCTTCTTTCTCATCTGGAGATGGACGTAACGGGGGTGATCATTTTGGGAAACACTCAGCAAGTGGGGTCGATCGAATATCATAAAACATTTGATACATAGCTTTTTAAAACCACCTTTTTTTACGTAACATAATATATCAGAGTTGGATGAACAAAAATCAGACATAGAACAAAGATCAGAACATTTCAGAATGGAACTAATCACAGCTTATCGGACAAAAACATTATAATGATCATGGGATATCCTTGATCTCGGGCTCGCTCTAGGTTAGGCCTTTTCCCGCATCCGGGCTCTCTCTAAGGCCTTTTCCCATATCCAGGCTCCATCTGGGTCCTTTTCGCTCACAGATTTCTCGATGCACCATTATCGGATCCAAACTTATATCTTATCATTCAGAGACGGAGTGGTTCGAACAGAAGGACACAAATATAGAACGAAACAAAGGAGCATAAACGAACAACAAACGGAACAAAACGATTGGAAGCAACTTAGTAATTTTCGAAATCAACAATTGCACACAACATGTAGTAGATGATCAAATTTTAAAACATACATAACTTTAAAACATATAAACCCACTTACCCTTGGTTCGAAAACGTGGCTCGAACTTGCTTGCTAATCGGACGAAGCCTTGGTTGAAACTTTGGCAGCACTATGCCGAATTTTTTAGTAGATTCTTGAGACGTTTCAGCAGCACTTCGACGTGTTTTGTTGTGGCTTTAAATGTTCGCACGAAGCCTCCTTTTTGTAACATACCATACTTTTGAACTACTTTAAAATTTGCGGAAAAATAAAAATTTTCTTAAATACCAAATAAACTTTTCTATTGTAATCATCCATAATCCGTTCCCAAAAATATTTGCAACAAAACGTTCAAAATTTAAAATTTTGCTAAAGCATTTGTCTAAACATCATGACAGTAACATAAAAATGAGAGTATTTGAACATTGCATAATTTCTTAAAACTTTGGCGGTCCTCGGGTTTAGCCTTCCGCTCAGTTCAAGCCGGCTCACTGGTCCTCACCCCTCGTCTCCTCAAAGTCATCCTCACTTGCATCGATCAAGTCTAGTGAGTCTAACGACTGAACGTGTATAAACTGGAAGTAACGAGTACTACGTAGTAAAATCACATGCAACTTAAAAATAGAACGTACATACTTGAACTTGAACATGAATACATAAGATTGAACATACGTACATACATACATAGACGTGCCATCAACATAAAACTTTTCTTAAACTTGCTTGCATCGTACATACATGAACATACATAAACTTCATCATTTTGCGTAGAGGCATGTTTCAAAGCAAGTGACTCATACATAAATACGCCCGATCAGACTAAACCACAGTACTAGGCTGATAGAGAAGATCCACTGCCACATACATGAGATTCCCGTTCATGCTTTAACGGGTGGATTGGTCCCTGGTCATGCTTTACCGCTTTACAATCCCATACATAATTTGGTCACAAGACATTTAGCATGCCTTAAAAACTTAAAAGCATTTTCTTTGCACGTCGAACGTACTTACTTGGCATTGAGGGATTCGTTGGAACTCGCTTGGGGCCACTGCTGCACATACTAACATGAATTTCGACACTTAACGTGCATAACTTAGACGTAGGTATTCGTACTCACCACCGAATTAAATAAATAGCTTATGACATTTAGATCACTTGGGACTTGACCTCGTTTAATCATTGTACTAAACCATGACGTGAAACCCCAAAACAATCAATAAAATTTTTCCCAAAAACTGGAGTACACGGACCCCGTGCCCAGGTCCGGCTACGGGTCCTTGTAGGCTCTGTAAATTTATTCCCGAATAGAAGTAAGGACACGGATCCCGTGCCTGGGTCTGTCTAAGGGTTCGTGTAGGCTCTGTAAAATGACACTTCGGAAGGGTCCGTGTACATGCGGGAGGAGCAAACCAACGAAATTTTATGTGCTTGCGCCTTAAACTCCCTAACTCGATCATTCCGACCATGAATCGACACCGCGAGACCCATCCTAGGATACTATAACACTGACTCAAGCCTATACAATTGCCCCAAAACAACAGCGCATCACAAGTAACACAATAAACCCTTGAACACGACTTTTGACAACAAAAATGATTTTTACGACTACTCATCCTCCCAAGTGCCTAAAGACGCGAAACGAAACGTCAATATCCATCCCAACATCATTAACGATATACCTAAATGCAGCAGCGATCACCCGTCGATCCCCAACGAAGCCAGCAACAATAAAACTTCAAGAACACATCAATAACATATTTTCAGGAAAAACACATTTTGAGCAGTCCCACAAAAACGGTCATAACTCACTCAATTTTTGTCCAAATATTTTGAATTTTATATCAAATCGAAGGTATCAAAAATTTCTACGTTTATATGTTGAAATTTTTCCCAAAATATCGACCGAAAAATCACAGTAATTCAAAATACAGTAGAAACAAAGTTCTGAGATCTAAAAATGTTGCATAGATTGATCAAACAATTTTCTGCTCAAACCATTTACATCACACATGAATTTTCTCGCATAAAAACATCACAACACATAATATAACTAGATCGACGCAGGAAAAATATAATATATATGCCTTTTGATGTTTAAAACTCACGATACGGCGATAATGAAGTGGAAACAGTATGAGGCTTGATTCGGGACAAACGTGGCACTATTTTTCTTGCACAAAAATCAACGAAACTTGCTGGAAAGATCAGAGGGAGGGGCGGCTGTTCTATGGTAGAAGAACCTTAGGTTTTCTCTCAAAAATAAATTTCTGAAATTGGTGGAATATAAGTGTGTGCGTGACTTTCGTGTAATAGTGTGTGTAAAAGTGTGCGTGTGCGTGTGTTTAGGTGATAATTATGGAGGAGAGTAAAATTTGCTTAATTTATAATTAACAAGCTAATTTAAAATACTAACTCAATTAACAAGTTAATCAAAATAGTAAACTACTACATACTCTAATAAAATCCTCTAATTTAAATAAAATTCACAACTCTAGACTTTAAAAGTTTTAAACTTCTAAAATCACTTAAATAAATAATTTAGGCTTTTAAAATACTAAAACTAAGTAAATCATTTAAAATGCATCATTCTTATCTTAAAATAAAATACCGCATTTTAAAATTGGCAAAATCGTCGCCGGTCTCTTTTCCTCCATCCCGCATCAAATAATCGCCTGAAACATGAAACTCGAGAAAACATTTTAACGTGCATCACATAAACATAATAATTTGAAATAATTCAATTTCATAACTCATGCATCTCAAAAATCATTTTAAATTTAAATAAATGATTTAACAATTAAATAAATGCATTGGTTATACGTGTACTGATTTTGGGCTCTACACTTTTCTTCTTTGCCTTGTCTGAAATATTGGAGAGAATTGAGGGGAGATTTGAGTTTGTTGTTCGCTACAACACATGGGGTATCTATATGTAAAAAATGACTCTTCTCCTACCCCCATTCAGCCATCCATGTGACCTTCCAAATGCCCAAGAATGATGGTCCAAGTGGCCTCTACATGATCAAAGTTTTATCCAAAACCAAAGGTCACTTTGGTGCATTATATGGTCACTTCTTACACATTGATTATATCCAACTTTTAGCTCCTTTCAAGACTATATTTTGTTTCTTTTAGGACAAACATCAATTAGCTCTCTTGAGCTAAGGGTTTAAGCTCATGAGCTAGGAGTTTTCTTCCAAGAATGAATGAGCTTTCCTTGAGTTGAGGTTTTAGCTTGTGAGCTGAGGATTTCTTCAATGAGCTTGAGCTTCCTTGAGCTGGGGTTTCTCGATGAGCTTCCTTCAGCAAAGGGTTTCCTCTTCCGAGCGACGTCCTTTCAATTCTCATGATTTTGCATTGCTTCGGTTTCCTCTTGAGCTACTTTTTGAGCTTTTCGAGGTAATTTGATCTGAAAATCCGAATCCTCACATATAATTCATTAAAATTGGAACGAAAACAAAAAAAAAATTTTAAGAATGACATTTGAATTCAATGATCTATCGAACGTGGTCTTTGGTTCCAACATTTGTGTTCCCTCAGTTCGGTTTAGCTCAAAAAAATTAAAAAACATTGAATGAAATTAGCGATATATTGGGGGAAAAAAACGTAGACAGCAAGAAAATGTATATTAGATGATTCATTTTTGGGAGCCAGTATCAATGTTTTCAGTGTCGATGTTTATATTGTATGAAGTATGAATTCAATTTTACATTCTATCAGAAATAGAAAATGCATTAATATCAATTATCAACCTTGAGTGGCTGTTTTCATGTTCTCTCCCCAATTAAATCTGCTCAAATAATTGAGGGAACATTAAAGAAGCACCATGATGATCAAGACTACATGTGCTCAAATGCGCCATTCAACATCATCACCCATGTTTTTTCGTTAGCTGTATTTTGCAATGATTCTTGTAAAATTTCCTAGGTTCAAATCTTCATCCAGGAACATCATGGTATGGACAACTTCTCTGCATAATCTCGCATGATATACAGAGTGGTCTACAAAACAATGTGATCACACAAAAACATCAACTCCTGTGGCATCGCGAATGAGTTGCCAGGGAGCCGATGATGCGCAAATGAAAAATAAATAAATCAATTCTTATTTCTTCCAAGATACAAGAATGTGTAAACAATTCAACAGTAGTGTTTATTCGCGTTGATCCCAATCTCCTGATTCACCAAGCTTGATCCTCCGGCACGGTCGTTTCCTCCTGGATGTCTCCCAATCAAATTCAAGCTTATTGCATCAAAGACAGGAGTGCTTGCTTGACAACTTTGCGGACTCACGTACTTTGCGGACTCACGTAGCAAGCACACTGGAAATGACTGAATATGACATGTAACCCGGACTGACTCTGCAGATCTGTAAATACAAGAATGAAGACTACTCTATTTGATTGAGCTATTGTGCAATGTTTTGCCCCTGCGACGTCTACAATATTGTCATTCCAGCGGCTGCGGCTGCGGCTGCGGCTGCGGCTGAGGCATTATCCTGATCATGCTCGAGTCTAATCTTTGCCGGTACGATCTGGTAATAAAGACACAACAATCAGCTCTTCTGCTTATGGTCACATTTAAAAATATCGGAGAGCAAGAACATGAAAACAGAACAACTCAAGCAAATCGATGCTATCGAAAAAACCAACTGAACTCTAATGTTTAAATAAAAATTCCAAAAGGAAAGTGGGAATCTAACACAAGCATCTACATTATAGACGGATGGGGAAAGATTCAATCTTTTTTTTGCATCTTTTAAGCAAAAAGTGTAACTGGCCCCAATCCAGATCATTAGTCAGCTCCAGTGATCTTAAATGAAATGAACACCCCGCATTGCAAAAGATATTCGTTATCTAGATATTCTTGCTCATAACAAGAACACCCAGAATCTCAGAAATAGAAAATCCCCCAAAATTTATAAAGAAAGGGGGCAACCAATAGAAAGAGAATTTGAAGAAAATTGAAGGAAAAATCGAATATTTGACCTTTGAAACAGTCTCCTCGAGATCCGGCGCCGAAACAGGCAAACAATCCCTTGGAGTTTCAAAAGAAGACAGTGAAAACTGCTTCGAAACAACACCCACATCAAAGTAAATCAACCCGGAGCTGGGAATATCGACCCGGATTTCGATCACCGGGAACCACAAAAACAAATCCTGTACCGAAATACCCGACAAATCATTTATCTTCCCGTCACTCAGCGTGCCTGTTACATTGATATCGTAGCGCAATTCACTCTCGAACTTGGCGTAGCACGCTTGATCCAAGTGAACCTCAAATTTCCCAGAATCTTGGAAACTGAAATTGCTTATGCCCTCAGGCAGCAATCCAATGGGCAGCCCGTAAAGCTTGAGAACTTCGTAGATGGATGTTTCTGATTCATTAGAAGCTGCTTCTGATAGAAACGATAGACATACGAAAAGGGCCGTCAGTGGCATGAAGAAATGACGTAAAGGGAGCATCTTTTTTAGCAGCAGTTCTCGAAAGTTATGGGCATGGAAAACTTCCCGGGCTCAGGGTCCAAGGAGAGAATCGGGGTCAGGATGGAGAAGAAGAGGGGAGAGGATGAATTATTGGTGACGAAAATGGGGTCCATGCTTTTCATCTCCACATTGGACTAGCTAATTGGTTGGCAAGGGTAAAGTGGGGATTTCGTGCTCGACAAAATATTTTGTCCACGTGTCAGTTATTGATTGTGTGTCGCAAGTTCCACGTTCGGATTTATTCTTACGAAAGATCATATAATTTTTTTGTAATACAATGTGAAAAATTAATAGTGTCCAAGTAAAAGTTACAACAATCGACGAAGAGTTGAGGTAAGTAATATCCATGTGGTTGCATCGACCAAGTGGATATATGAATGAAAATTGAGTGATGATTCCCGGTTATACCCCATAAAGATACGGGTTATGGATGACCCGAGATATTAATTGGCTAGCCCAGATTTGAGCAAATATGCCGGGTACTCTCCTCAACTAGCCGGGCATTAATTCACCTCCCGAATAATCAGTAGCCCGGGCCCTCATACAAGCATTCGGGTACCTTACTACCCAAGCCACCTCGAGCATTGCACCGCACTCGAGTGTGATTGATACGGGCTGTCTAATTTGTCAGAGCAATATGGGTTTGGAGTGTTCTAGAAGTCATCAGAAACTATAGTATGGGCAGTCGACTTGCCATACCTAGTAGGTGGCACTGAAAATAAGGTAATCATACGATTTTCTACTATAAATAGCAGGTATTAATGTCATTTACAGATTATGAAAACTCTTAACTCTCAAGCACACATATATTTTCCACATATATTGTTTGTGTTCTTCATCTTCAACCTGCTGACTTTAGTATCGGAGTGGCCACTTCGGACACCCCTCCGACGCCCATTCACGAGTTCCTTTCTTGTTTGCAGGTGTTATTGAAGTCATTTCTACACTCAAATTCCCTAAACACTAAAATACTTTCTTTATCCGGTGGATTGCCCACACAAGCTGTACCCGTTTCACCCGGATTACATCATTGGCGCCGTCTGTGGGAACTTGAGACTAAGACGTTGATATGGCTCCTACAAGAAGATCTAACCAGGACACTTCCCCGGGTTCCTGGAGATGGTGCGCATACTTCGGTACAGGGTGGTGGTCCTCCTCCTACAGGACCCCCACCTTTCATTACTTTATCCCAGAGGATTTGGCTAGGATTATATCTAAGGAAGTGGAAAAAGCTATAGCCCGGAAAGATCCTTCTCATCATGGTACGCAGTCAAGGGAGGAGCAGGGAAGAGAGCAGGAGCTGAGGGAGGAAGAGGAGAAGATGGAGGAGAGAGAGTCTAGTGTCAGGTCCAAATCCCCGACTGTGGTGGAAGAGCTGTGGGAGTTGAGGCAGAAGATGAAAGTCTTGGAGGCACAATTGGAGAGTCGTAGTTTTTCTCGGGCAGTTGTCAAAGGGTGCCCATTTGATGAAATTATTGTCCGGTAACCTCTTCCCAGTAATTTCAAATCTTCCAAAGTTAAAGATTATGATGGTAATGCAGATCCCGAGGAGCATCTGGCCAGGTTTGAGAATATGGCCATGCTTCACTGTTACACTGACCGGATTAAGTGTAAGGTCTTTTTGACAACTCTGGTAGATTCTGCTCAAAAATGGTTCGAGGGTTTCACCCCTCAGAGCATTCACTCTTTCAAGGACTTTCAAAAGGTGTTTTTACACCATTTCAGCAGCAGCAAGAAATACAAAAAGACTGCATTTAGTCCTTTTGAAGTCAAACAGAGCCCGGAGGAGAGTTTGAGGGCTTATATCAGAAGATTTAATAGAGTGGCTCTGGATGTTCCCACCTGTGCCACCCAGACCAAGACAACTGCATTCACCAAGGGCTTGAGGGAGGGTCAATTTTTCCGGTCACTAACCAAGAATGTGCCAGGCGATTTTGAGGATCTTCTGTCCCGGGCTGAAAATTACATTAACATGGAAGAAGCACAGAAACAGAAGAGAGAAGCAGGAAGGAGAGAGAGGGGAGACCAGGTAACTAAGCCCGAGTAGAGAGGGCCGAGGAAGAATATTCAAGGGCATTTTTCTCATCATGTGCCCTTGAAGGTTATCCAAGACCAGGAGGTCCAGTAGTGTAGTAGGGATTTGCTGTCATCTCAGCAGTTTCACTAGGCCTGAGAAAAATGGATTTTGTACTCTTCATGGGGTGTGTTATTATAATGCTGGGGATTGCAAAACTTTGAAGAGAGATTATGTTCCGCCCTCTATTCAGGAACATAGTCAATCCAATAAGAGGTCGAGAGGGCCACCTTGCACTTCCCGGCAGCCAGGACCCAGCACTCGGGGTGATTCAAGGAATGCCCCGAGAAGTGACCCCGGTAGAAGAAGAGAGCCGGAGTCTAAGAGGAAGAAAGCTTCTCCCCTGCCGCGGGTTTAATAAAGATGATATCGGGAGGCTCTACTGATGGAGACTCCAACCGGACAAGGAAATCAAGAAGTATGAGGGATTGTATGGAGGTGTAAGGGATAAGGAGGAATGAGCCAGTTATCAGCTTTGGCCTTGAAGATTTAAGGGGTGTCAATTTGCCCCACAATGATGCTCTGGTTATCCAAGCCAGGGTAGCCAATTATGAAATTATGAGAGTTTTTGTGGACTCATGCAGTTTTGTTAATGTCATATTTAAGGAGGCCTTTTCACAGATGGATTTGCAAGGATATCAGTTGGATACTGTAGATACAGTCTTTTTTGGCTTTGCTGGCCATGTTGTCTATCCTGAAGGGGAAATTGTTCTGCCTTTAACTTTGGGTGCCGGAGAACTGAAGAAGACAGTGATGACTATCTTCACTGTGGTGGACGCCCCGTCATCGTATAATATCATCTTGGGGCGGCCGGCCATGTACGAGCTGAGGGCTGTGGCATCCACTTACCACCAAAAGATTAAGTTCTCTGTGGGAAACCGGGTAGATGAAGTCCGGAGAAATCAACCCTCCTCCCGGAAATGTTATGTTGACGCAGTCCGGGTGGATCAAAGTAAAGCCTGCAGGAGGGAGGGGAAGAAGGCAAGAATTGATGAAGTAGGGGGGAGAGTAGTTGAGAAGGGAGAAGTGCATTTTGTAGCAGAAGAAGAGGAGGAGGTTGTGGAGATCGGACCAGGCCAGCAGATCTGGGTGGCTCGGAAATCAACTCATCCACCCGAGTCGGTTTACTTAACTGTTTAAAAACTAATATTCATGTTTTTGCCTGGTCCCAGCAAGAGTTGACAGGGATCTTACCCCTGATATCTGAGTATCATTTGAATATTCTCCCGGGATCTCACCCGGTGAAGCAGAAGAAAAGGCACTTTGGTCCTGAGAAGGACAAAGTAATTGACGTACAAGTGAAAGAGTTGCTGCAAGCTGGCCACATTCGGGAAATTCAATTTCCTACATGGCCCTCGAATGTGGTGTTGGTACTCAAGTCTACCGGGAAGTGGAGAATGTGCGTGGACTTCCGGGATCTCAATAAAGCTTGCCCCAAGAACCACTATCCTTTGCCCCGAATTGATCAATTGGTGGAATCCACCTCGGGCTATGAGCTGCTGAGTTTCATGGACGCTTATCAGGGATACCATCAAATCCCCCTGGCCAAGGATGATCAAGATAAGGCCAGCTTCATCACATCGGGAGGTACATTTTGCTATGTTGTTATGCTTTTTCGTGTTGAAGAATGTCGGGGCCACCTACCAGCGTCTTATAAACAAAGTATTTGAGACTTTTGCCACTTTGATGCATTATGGAATTAAGCTCAACCTGGCCAAATGTATTTTTGGTGTAAAAAGTGGCAAGTTTTTGGGTTTTATAGTAACAGACTGGGGGATTTAAATGAATCAAGAGAAGGTCAAATCTATGTTATGCATGACATCTCTCTGATCTGCCAAAGAAGTACAGAAGCTAACCGAGAGGAATGCTTCTCTATCTCGGTTTATATCCCTGTCAGCACATAGGAGTTATCCTTTCTTTCAGGTCTTGAGGAAAGCCCAGCAGTTTGGATGGGATGAAAAGTGTGAGCAAGCCTTCTGGGATCTGAAGAGTCATCTGGCCGAGCTTCCTGTCTTGGTGAAGCCCGACCCCGGGGAAAAATTGTTCGTTTATTTATCTATTATGGAGTATGCTGTCAGCTCCGTACTGATAAAAGAGGAAGAATTTGACCAAAAGCCTATCTACTATGTCAGCCATGCTGTGAGAGGCCCCGAGCTTCGGTACAGTGAAGTAGAGAAAATTTCCCTAACATTGGTTATGACCGCCCGGAAGCTACGACCTTACTTTCTGTCGCATCATATAATTGTTCTCACTAATAGTCCTCTTGGGAGGATTATGACTCACTCAGAAGTATCCGGACGGATGATTAAATGGATAGTGGAATTGGGCGAGTATGACATTGAATATAAGCCCCGGGTTGCCATCAAAGCACAAGCCTTATCAGATTTCTTATCCGAGATGGTTCAGCCCGATGAAGAGGAGATGTGGTGAGTTTTTGTGGATGGGGCGTCTAGCCTTGCAGGATGTGGAGTAGGTGTGGTGGTAATATCTCCTCCGGGAGAAAAAATCAAACTGGACTTAAGAATTGATTCCCGGGTGACTAACAATGAAGCCGAGTATGAGGCTGTCCTTGCTGGTATCCGAGCTGCCCGGGAAATTGGAGCTTCCGGGATTATTCTGTATTCTGATTCATAGTTAATCACTCAGCAGATAAAGGGTTCTTATGAAGCTAAGGATGACATGATGCTCAAATATTTACAGCTCATAAAAGCCCAGGCATCAGATTTTGCGGATTGGAGCATTGAACAAATACCCCGGGAGGAGAATAGGGAGGCAGATACTTTGGCAAAAATGACTGTTTCTTTGTCAGACGTCAATACCGGGATGTGTTGCATGTTTCCTGACTAGTTCTCTCTACTGAAGATGATGTATTGCTGGCACCTGAGGATTCCTGGATGATATCTTTGATAAAATTCATTGTGAGAAATGAATTATCTGAAGACAGAGCCCGAGCCCAGAAGATAAAGAGACAAGCTCTCAGGTTTGTTCTCTTAAATAATGTCTTATACAGAAGATCATTTCAGGGACCCTTATTGAAGTGTTTAGCTTCGGGGAGGTGGATTATGTTCTCTGAGAGATTCATGAAGGATGTTGTGGTGAACATCTCGGAGGAGTATCATTGGCCCGGAAAGCATTGCTTGCTGGATTATTGTGGCCAACTATTAACCAGGACTCTGCCCAAGTGGTTCGGCTTGTGAAGGGTGTCAACATCACTCAAATTTCCCGCACAGCCTGGCCACTCCCATGAAGCTTATTTGGGCATCTTGTCCTTTCGATCAGTGGGGTATGGATATTGCCGGCATGTTCCCAGTTGCTCGGGCTCAGAAGAAATTCTTGCTGGTAACTGTGGATTATTTTTCTAAGTGAGTAGAAGCCGAGCCCCTGGCTAAGATCACTGAGCAAGAAGTCTTGAAGTTTCTGTGGAAGAACATAGTATGCCGATTTGGAGTACCCAGAATAGTGATTTCAGATAATGGGAGACAGTTTCAAGGTAAGGAGATTACATCCTGGTGCCAGGAAATGAAGATCACTCAGTCTTTCACTTCTGTTGCATATCCTCATGCCAATGGCCAAACAGAGGTTGTGAATAGAATCATTGTGCAAGCCCTGAAGACTAGGCTGCAAGGCAAAGGAAAAGACTGGTTGGAGGAATTGTCCAGTGTTCTTTGGGCATACAGGACTACTCCTTGGGCACCTACTAAGGAAACTCCCTTCAACTTGGTATACGGTTCTGAAGTAGTCCTTCTAGTTGAAATTGGCAATCATCTGCCCGGGTAGAATCTTACCCGGATGATAATGATAGTAGCCATGCAATGGAGTTGGACTTATTGGAAGAAAAGAGAGATCAAGCCATGATTCGAATGGAAGCATACCAAGGCAGGGTTATTGTTGTCACTTTGATTGTTGCACTCCCAAGAGCAGGTTGTCCACAAGTAATATAATTCGGTGAGTCCGATATCGTATCCACAGGGAAGCTAAGGTAATTACAAGTCCACTACAATGTCTTTTTGTTTTGTTTTTGTTTTTGTTTCTTTTTAATTTTAATTGTTTGAATCTTTAATGGGTAAATTTTAATTGTTCAAATTTTAATTTAAGTAGTTGAGATTAAAGGATCCACTCTTGGTATTTTAATAAAGTTAGCATTAACGAACAATATTGAAATCCACTTAATAAAATGGATCCAATATATTAAATAATCATATTTATATTATGTTATAAATTATTATCTTATAAGGAAATAATATATACCAAAACTTATAAATGTGATCAAGTATTTATTGTGCTATATATATTTGTAAACACTAAATCAAGGTTCCCATTTTAAATGGTTGGTAATACCATACAAACATTTAAATGGTTCCAAGAATTTAGTGTAACATATAGCAACAATAAATCAAAACTCCCACTTATAAGTAGGGTATAAAAATGGTTAAAGAAATAAATATAACATAAACAATAAATAATGATTAAATAATATAAAACATAGATTCTTACCTTTTAATAACCTTATTATCATGCCAAGAGTTTCACCTTATCATCTCAACTTTAGGAAGTTAGCTATTCAATATTCAAAGTGTAAAACTTTGAATATGAAATTAACATGCTAATTGTATTTAAATGAAGAAATATAGGAAAAATATAGAGAGAAATATTATGAACTCAAAGTTTTGTTCATAGAATGAGAGATATCTCAATACATTACAATGCACCCCTATTTATTGCCAAATTTGGGGAGACAACCACAAATAAAATATTATTTTTTTTACACATAAGTCTTCATTGGTGTTCCAAGATATTATATTATATTACACATCACTTTTGAAAATCTTCTTCTCCGAATTTGCTTCTTCACATAAAAAGAAACATGTGGATAATTGAGTTGTCTAGTTGTGGTATTTTTTTCAAACCATTTGACCTAGAAGTTTGAGAGATATGGTCAAAATACTAGAGCATGGTAAAACTGTCACTCCTTTGGTAACTTTATTTGTTTCTTAATTTGATCCCAATTGTGAGAGGATTTTTATCTCATGCTTGTCAATAGTATTGTAGATATTATAATCAACTTTCTACAGATCCAAGAATCATCTTAATTCCATTTACAACGCCAAGTTTATTCTTGTTTTATCGAACCTGTAAAAAATAGTAAAAACTTGTAATTACACAACAACTTATATTTTATACAATTTATTATAAAACATATAATATTTAAACATTTAATAAAACAAAAATTATATATTTATATTATAAAACATTTAATTAATGTATAATTTTTATGTTTATCACACCTCCCAACCAGCTTATTGCTAGTCCCTAGTCATTTAAGCGTTAATAGCAATACAAAACATATTGATTAATTTAAATAGAAATGTAATCAAAACTATCTAAGTGTTTAAATTAAATTTGAAAACTATCAAAGTTATATCAAGATCATGATAATAATAATTTATGAAATAATTGGAGATGATCAATTCAAAGCTTATTTCAGGTAGTTAAATGTACACGGCCTTCAGATATTCTTAGTAAGAGTCTCAACTCCATATCCTCAAAGGTTAATAAATGTTTCAATTTATGGCAACGATTTCTCTCATGGAGTTGGAATACAGGTAAATGCTCAGAAAAATGGTTTACAGAATGCAGACAGACAAACGAGCCAAACTAATCAAAAGATAGAAAATCCATTGATTCAAAATCTAGTTGTTCTTATTATATATTTTTTCCTGATATTTTTTTTTCATAACATCATGGAATCAGACTAAGTTTATGCTTCTTGACCACATATTTATTTAATTTGTACAATAAATTTCTCTCTTTCTTTCTTTTTTTTTATGAGAGATATATGGATCGTAGCATATAACTTAAAAATTACATAGATCTTCAATATCTTTCTTTTTGTATTTTCCTCCTTTTTTTTCAGGAAATATCATTTTTTTTTCAAAATAAGAACTCAAGATCTAAACAATAGATAGTCTCTCTCATGATCAATAATGGCTCGAAAGCTGTTTTCTCAGTCCTCTCCACTCACTCACAAAATATGTGTGAGTTTAAAATTTTAGGCACTCTTATAAGGTATATCTTGGGCCATATACTTTAATACCTGATTTTATCACGATGCTTAATCACTCAAAAAGATTTCATAAATAATATTTTTATATTGATCAGAATATTAAAATTGACTTTTTTCAAATAAAAATTTAAAAATTCTTAAATAGATTAATGCATGTTCTAATTTAAATCTTTCAAACATGTAATGTATGACTTTTTTGCAAAAATTACTAAGATACAAACAATAAACATGATTTTATTTTAAAATAATATATATATATTTTTATTTATTTATTTTTTTTAAAGTTTGTTTTTTATTTTTTTTATAAGTTTGTTCTCTCCCAATCAGAATATGACATTGTCCTTAATGTCAAAATAACTATTAATAAAGAGTACATAATGAAAGAGATATCACCTGGAATTTTATTGAAGATAACAAACTGAAACAAACGCAAACCAATCCACGACTTTTGAATCAATGATCCAACTTCCTTTTCTTATTGCTTGATTGCGACCAATTGATCTTTGTTATCATCGGATCAGGCTTATGAACAAAAGCTTCCAAATTATCAATTAATTGGTCGGCAGTCGAAGCAGAGATGAGCATTCTTCGTGAATTTTCTGAAATGAAATTCTGTTCCACAGTTTTATCAAGAAATGTCAACAAACTGTCATAATAATTATTGATATTCAACAAGCCCACAGGTTTATTATGGATATAAAGTTGTGCCCAAGAAACAGTGTGAAAAATTTCTTCTAATGTACCAAAACCACCTGGTAGTGCGATAAAAGAATCAGAATTTTCAATCATTTTTGTGATTCTTTCATACATAGAAGAAACTTTTAATTCCTCACCAATCGTAACACCTGTAATATTTCCTTCAGCTAAAGCTGTAGGAATAATACCCAAAACCTGACTACCTCCAAGATGAGCAGATGTTGAAACAGATCTCATTAACCCAATATTACCTCCCCCATATACCAAGTGAATTTTTCTCTCAGCCAATATCTTTCAAAGATTATTCGCTGCTTCTACAAACACTTCATTTTTTTCCAGGACTCGACCCACAAAATACACAAATATTTTTCAATGATTGTGCAGAGGTTCCAGCCATGTTTTTTTTACTTTCTTCTTTTTTTTTGTGCAAAAATAGAGAGAAAGATGAGAGATTTTATAGGGGTAATATGTTATCAGGACAAAACTATGGGTCACAGTTGTAAACAGAATAAACAGTAAAAACAATAATGACACACATGCATGTAAACAGTAGTGTGATTGTGGCTCACAATTTTCCTCTGGTTTTACGTCCAGAAACGGCTTCAACGCCTTCTATGAGTCGAGGATATGCTTCCCATCCAATTTTCTTATAAATTGGCAAACAGGGTCTTTTTTAGTCGGATTCCCAAGACTATGACGCTCATCTTGGAATTGTTTCCATAAACGGAGAAGTTCAATATGCACATGTCCACTAGAATGCGTCTCAAGAGTCAATAAGATGTTATCTAAAGACTCCTTACTCAGCCCATTCTTAATGAAACCAATTTTATCTTCTCTGTTATTGGAAACACATCCCAAAGATCTGCATCGTTTGTCACAAGTCCATCTTGCACACTTATGACAAACCCCTAAACTTTTGGCCCTTCGTTTTTTCGCATAAGTGCTTTTTCCTAATCCAGGCAAATACCGAATGAGCAATGATTGTGGAACTTCTCCTCCTAATCGGACCTTAGCTTCTATTACAAGACGAATATCTTCTGGAATTCCTTTTTGCATTAGCAATCTCAATCTTTCACACCTTCCTGCATAAATTTTTCTTAGAACATTTTCAGAAACAGAAGGAAAATATTTACAAATTTTTGAGAGAATTTCATCCATTTTGAAAAGAAAAGAAATGATTTTTTTTTATTTTTGTATCAGCAATTATGGGAAACTGATTAAACCGACTATGAGAGTCACGGAGTACCGTTATCCGCCATTTAATCAGAAAAATAAAAAGATTAAGGAAACCTGAAATAAAAACAAACAAAATTAAATGCAACACAAAAAAATCAAGGATCGGAAAGGAAAATAAACTCTTCTTGAAAAATTTCATTTTCTAAAAATGGTTTAAACCTTTGTCCATTTACTTTAAAAACATCATCATTTTTAGGATTTTCAATATCCACAGCTCCATAAGTATACACATGCTTTACAACATATGGGCCAGTCCATCTTGATCGTAATTTTCCTGGGAATATCTGAAGTCGAGAATTATAAAGCAAAACTTTTTTACCAATCTCAAAAGATTTTCTAAGAATTGTTTTATCATGAAATGATTTGATTTTTGCTTTATAAATCCTTGAATTCTCATACGCGTCATTTCTGAGTTCATCAAGTTCATTAAGTTGTAATTTACGCAATTTGTTGGCATCATCCATGCCTGAATTTAAAATTTTGATCGTCCAATAAGCTTTATGTTCCAATTCCACAGGCAAATGACAATGTTTTCCATAAACCAACCTATAGGGAGACATATTCAATGATGTTTTAAAACTGTTCAATATGCCCAAAGTGCATCATTAAGTCCCAGAGACCAATCTTTTCTATTTGAGTTAACAGTTTTTTCCAAAATTTGCTTTATCTCCCTATTAGCTAATTCAACTTGTCCATTTGTTTGAGGATGATAAGGAGTAGTTACTTTGTGAGTAATACCACATTTTTTCATTAATGAAGCAAATGGTTTATTAACAAAGTGAGTTCTCCCATCACTTATCATGGCTCGAGTAATTCCAAATCTACTAAAAATATTTTCTTTTAAAAATTTGATGATGATTTTATGATCATTTGTTCGACATGGAATTGCCTCTTTCCATTTGGAAACATAATCAACTGCAACTAAAATATACAAGTATCTAAACGACAGTGGAAAGGTCCCATAAAATCTATTCCCCAACAATCAAAGATTTCAATTTTAATAATAGGATTCAAAGGCATCATGTTTCTTTTTGAAATCGCACCCAATTTTTGACAATTTTCACAAATCTTGCATATTTCGTGGGTGTCTTTAAACAAAGTGGGCCAATAAAATCCACACTGCAGGATTTTTCAGCTGTTTTCTTTGAAGAAAAATGTCTTCCGCATGCTTCTGAATGACAAAATTTAATGACACTACTTACCTCATTGTCGGGTATGCAACGTCGAAAAATTTGATCCGGACAATACTTGAACAGATACGGATCATCCCAATAAAAGTTTTTTACCTCATTCAAAAATTTTCTTTTATCTTGAGAACTCCATTGCGGTGGCATTTTTACTGTCACAAGAAAATTTACTATGTTAGCAAACCAAGGTGTAGTAGTAACTGAAAATAGATGTTCATCAGGAAAATTATCGTTAATTGGTGTCATTTCACAAGATGATCCTGTTACTAGTCTCGATAAATGATCGGCTACGACATTCTCGGTTCCTTTTTTATCTTTGATCACAATGTCAAATTCTTGGAGCAACAAAATCCATCGTATCAGTCGTGGCTTTGCATCCTGTTTGGTCAACAAATATCTAATAGCAGAATGATCAGTAAACACAATAGTCGTTGATCCAATCAAATAAGAACGAAATTTATCTAATGCAAATACTACAGCAAGTAGTTCTTTTTCAGTCGTGGAGTAATTCATTTGAGCATTGTTTAAAGTTCTACTTGCATAATATATCACATAAGGCTTACCGTTACTTCTTTGACCCAATACTGCACCGACTGCATAATCACTCGCATCGCACAAGATTTCAAATGGTAAAGACCAATCAGGAGGTTGCATGATAGGAGCTGATGTTAAATGTCGAATGATTATATCAAAAGCATTTTGACATTCTTGAGTCCACTCAAATACAGTGTCTTTTGTTAAGAGGTTACAAATGGGTTTAGAGATTAAACTAAAGTTCTTTATAAACCTGCTATAAAATCCAGCATGTCCCAAAAATGAGCGAATTTCTTTAATGGTTTTTGGAGGGGGTAAATTGGCAATGACATCAACTTTTGCTTTATCAACTTCAATTCCATGAGATGACACGACATGTCCCAAAACAATTCCAGAAGTAATCATGTAATGACATTTTTCCCAATTTAAAATAAGACCTTTTTCCTCGCATCTTTTTAAAACTTTTTCCAAATTTTCAAGACAATTATCAAATGTATTCCCAAAGACAGTTAAATCATCCATGAAAATTTCCAAACAATTTTCAACCATGTCGCAAAAAATGCTTAGCATACATCTTTGAAATGTTGCTGGGGCATTGCATAATCCAAATGGCATCCTTCTAAATGCAAATGTTCCAAAAGGACATGTGAATGTAGTTTTATCTTGATCTTCGAGTGCAATGGGAATTTGATAATAACCTGAATATCCATCAAGAAAACAGTAGTATGGATGACCTGCTACTCTTTCTAAAATTTGATCCAAAAATGGTAATGGAAAATGATCTTTTCTAGTGGCGTCATTTAATTTTCTATAATCAATACACATCCGCCAACTAGATGGGACTCGACTTGTTAACAATTCACCTTTTTCATTTTTTATCACTGTGATGCCAGATTTTTTCGGAACTACTTGTGTTGGGCTTACCCACTTACTATCAGAAATAGGGTAGATAATCCCAACATCAAGTAGTTTGAGAACTTCAGTTTTCACAACATCTTTCATGTGTGGATTTAATCTCCTTTGTGGTTGTTGAGATGTTTTTGCATTTTCTTCTAAGTGAATTTTGTGAGTGCAAATTAGTGGATTAATGCCCTTGAGATCTTTTAGTGTCCAACCAATTGCATTTTTATGTCTTTTAAGCATATCAACTAATTTACCTTCTTCATCACTTGCTAGTTTGGAAGAAATTACCACCGGATATGTTTCATCTTCTCCAATAAATGCATACTTCAATTCTTCTGGCAAGGGTTTTAACTCCAATATGGGTGGTTCGTCTTTGTTCTCATATTTTGCATCAAATTCTTTCTCTGATCCTGGTAACGAGTGATACCTGATAAAATCATCAAGATCAATTTCAATATTTTCTTTAACAGTTTCAATTGAACAAATATCTAATTGATCACGAGTACTCCCTTCTTGAATGTTTTCTTCCACAAGAGTTTCAATAAGATTTTCATCTTCACTTTCATCTCCTTTGTCATGTGGTTGCTTACAAAGATTAAACACATTAAGCTCCAAGGTCATGTTACCAAATGACAACTTCATTATTCCATTCCTGCAATTTATAAGAGCATTAGAAGTTGCTAAAAATGGACGACCTAAAATTACAGGAATTGCATTACAATATTCGATAGGTTGTGTATATAAAACTATGAAATCGACAGGATATACAAAGTTATCAGCTTGGACCAACACGTCTTCTACCGTACCTCTTGGCACTTTAACAGATCTATCAGCAAGTAAAAGTGTTACTGAAGTAGCTTTTAAGTCGCCTAGATTGAGTTCTTGATAAACTGAATATGGAAGTAAATTCACACTAGCTCCAAGGTCAAACAAGGCTTTTTTAATCTTTCGTTCTCCAATAATACAAGAAATAATAGGACAACCAGGGTCTTTGTATTTCAAAGCATTATTATTTTGAATGATTGCACTTACTTGTTTGGCTAAAAATGCTTTCTTTTTCACATTCAATTTTCTTTTCACAGTGCACAAGTCTTTCAAAAATTTGGCATATGATGGTACCTGTTTTATTGCATCTAATAAAGGAATATTAACTTTTACTTGTTTAAAAATATCATATATATCAAAATTCAAATTTGATTTTTTTGTATTTTTCAATGCATGAGGAAATGGTGGTGACACTGTCTGTTGAACCTCCTCTTCGCAAGTTATGGGTTCCACTTCCTTACCCTTTGAAGTTGATTTATCATCATCTTCACAAGGTTCAAGAATGGATTTTTCCACAACCTTACCACTTCGAAGGGTAATAACAGATTTTACCTGATCCATCGATTGAGTTCCAGAAGTTCCAGTTTGTGAATGATGATCCTTGGGATTAGGCAGAGGTTGTGAAGGAAATTTACCTTTTTCATGAACATTAAGTGCAGATGCAAATTTAGCAAGAGTATCTTTCAAATCTGTCATGGTTTGAGCAGTTTGAGTATTGATAGACTCTTGCTTTGCAATGAAAGAATTCAATATATCTTCCAAATTCCTTTTAGGTGGAGGAACATAAGGTGCATAATTTTGAAAATTTTGTTGATTTTGGAAATGTGGTTGTGAAAATTGTGCAGCATTATCATTCCTCCAACTAAAATTTGGATGATTTCGCCAACCTGGATTGTAACTTTGAGAAAATGGTTCAAAATTTGGCCTTTTGAGATTGTTTAAAACATTGGCTTGTTCATGGAGACATTCTTTAAAAGAAGGTAAAGTGGGACAATCTTTTGTAGAATGATCACTTGTATCACAGATGTGACATGCAATTTCTTGAACAGATTTTAATTGACCATTCTTTTTCATTTCAAGTGCCCCAACTTTTCTTGCCAAAGAGGTAAATCTAGCTTGAAGATCATGTTCATCTTTGAGAGTGTACATACCTCCACTAGATGTAGGAGATTGAATCTGGTTTGATGGTTCGATTGTACCTATAGTGTCCCAATTTTGAGCATTTTCAGCTAATGAATCGAGATACTCAATTGCCTCATTTGGATCTTTATCTTCAAATGTTCCATTACACATAAATTCAACCATTTGCCTATCGTTAGGTGTTAAGCCTTCATAAAATTGAGAACAACTCTCCAAATTTCAAAACCATGATGAGGACAAAGATTAAGCAATTTTTTATATCTATCCCAACACTGATAAAAAGTTTCTCCTTGTTTTTGAGTGAAAGTGATGATTTGCCTTTTGAAAGAATTTGTTCTATTAGATGGAAAAAAACTTTTTCAAAAATTGTTGTTGCAACTCATCCCAAGTTTGAATGGATCCCGATCTAAGATTTTATAGCCAAGTTTTAGCTTTATCTTTTAAAGAAAAAGGAAAAAACTTAAGTCGAATGGTGTTCATGCTACAATTTAGATCATTATATGTATTGCACACTTCTTCAAACTCTCGTAAATGCATGTATGGATTTTCAGAATCTAAACCATGAAAGTTGGGTAAAAGTTGGATAATACCAGGCTTAAAATTGAAATGAGATGCATCAGGGGGAAAAACTAGACATGAAGGTG
>NC_133318.1:11558620-11601429 GCF_012295235.1 Primulina huaijiensis
AACCTTATTATCATGCCAAGAGTTTCACCTTATCATCTCAACTTTAGGAAGTTAGCTATTCATTATTCAAAGTGTAAAACTTTGAATATGAAATTAACATGCTAATTGTATTTAAATGAAGAAATAAAGGAAAAATATAGAGAGAAATATTATGAACTCAAAGGTTTGTTCATAGAATGAGGGATATCTCAATACATTACAATGCACCCCTATTTATAGCCAAATTTTGGGAGACAACCACAAATAAAATATTATTTTTTTTACACATAAGTCTTCATTGGTTCCAAGATATTATATTATATTACACATCACTTTTGAAAATCTTCTTCTCCAAATTTTCTTCTTCACATAAAAAGAAACATGTGGATAATTGAGTTGTCTAGTTGTGGTATTTTTTTCAAACCATTTGACCAAGTAATTTGAGAGATATGGTCAAAATACTAGAGCATGGTAAAACTGTCACTCCTTTGGTAACTTTATTTGTTGCTTAATTTGATCCCAATTGTGAGAGGATTTTTATCTCATGCTTGTCAACAATATTGTAGATATTATAATAAACTTTCTACAGGTCCAAGAATCATCTTAATCTCATTTGCAACGCCAAGTTTATTCTTGTTTTATCGATCCTGTAAAAAATAGTAAAAACTTGTAATTACACAACAGCTTATATTTTATACAATTTATTATAAAACATATAATATTTAAACATTTAATAAAACAAAAACTCTATATTTATATTATAAAACATTTAATTAATGTACAATTTTTATGTTTATCAGTTATGAAATCATACAACAAGAGAGTACGAATCTGAGATTTTCAAGTAGGATATCTGGTTATGAAGAAAGTTAATCCGGCAGAAGATGTGGGAAAACTTGAAGCTCGGTGGGAAGGGCCTTACAAAATAACTCGAAAAGTTAGCTCGGGAGCATTTGATCTTGAAGATGCTCAAGAACATGCTCTAAAAAGACCTTGGAATGTTTTTCATTTAAAAAAAGTATTATTTTTGACAGATGTAATTATTTTTTCGAAGGTATAATGAAATATCTATTCTCAGATAAAAGTGTTGTATGGTTATTATATTTTAGTCCAAGAGGTACAAAGACCGGGATTATTTAATAAGCCCAGGGCACTACACCCTGGCTCGGGCCACCACACCTCGACCATTAGAAGCCCAGGGCACTACACCCTGGCTCGGGGCACGACACCTCGACCATTACAAGCCCAGGGCACTGCACCCTCGCTCGGGGCACCACACCTCGACCATTATAAGCCCAGGGCACTGCACTCTCGCTCGGGGCACCACACCTCGACCATTAAAATCCCAGGACACTACACCCTGGCTCGGGGCACCACATCTCGACCATTCCAAGTCCCGGGACATGACCCCCGGTCCAAGGCTCCGTACCTTGGTTATCTAATAAGTTCAGGACACGATCCCCGGCCTATGGTTTCTATATTCTGGTTATTCATACAAAATTCTGCACCTTGGCTTAAAAGATCTACACTTCGGGCATTTTTTAAAAACACCAGGATTTTTACTCAGGAGCATGGTTCATTATCCCAGTTACTTATTAAAATTCCTGGTTAGTTCTCAACAATTAGAAATTTTTTTGATTATTTGCATACGAGCAATTATATTATCTAGGTCTTTGAAGATTTATCAGTATTATAAGAACAATTGAAGGAAATTGAAATTTCAAGCCCGAAGTCAGTAATTACAGAAAAAAGAAAATAAAAGAAAATTACAGTCCTACTCTAAGTCCATTTCCCTAGACCCTGGCTGTTCTTCTTCTTCTGGGGAGCCTGCCTTCTCCTCTTCTCCATATTTTGGGAGAGATGCAATGGCCCGGCTGAAATCAGGGAAGTCTTTCTTATCCTGAGGCAAGAGCCCGGCCTCTTCAAATTGTACACGACATTTGTCAAAATCGGTCTTGAAAAGGGGGTATGTCTTGTCTACCACAGTCGCCTTTGGAGAAAAGAGCAAGGAGTTTTTCAGTTGCTCCCTGTTCTGTTCGGCTTCAGCCAGGGCCTTCTCAGCAGTGTCTGCCTGGCACATTTGTTCTGTTATGCCCTCCATCAGGGATTTGTTCTTGCCTTCAAGGACGGATAAGTGTCCCTGAAGGGTCTCCTCCCTAATGAGGCCTGCGTTATTAGCTTCCCGGGATTTCTCCAGCTCTTGGTTGGCCTTATCGGGGTCAGCACCAAGCCAGCCACTTCATCTGCATGAAGGGCTTGAACCCGGGACAATTATCCTTCGAGTCGTTCTTGGACATCTTGGAATTGCCGGGCTCGATTATTGGTGACATTGATTGTGGCGGCCACCTCTTCAAAGGCCGAGATCATCAGATGGACACCCTGTACAAGAAAAGTCAGCAAAAAAAAAAAAAGAAAGAGATAGAGAAAAACAACTTACTGCCAAGATCTTGTTGGAACCCTCGAAGATCTTTGGAGTGGCTCGGGAACTCTTTAAATGTGTCTCCTCATCCGGGATAAGGAGTTGTTTGAAAATCTTGAGCCCTGTAGGAGTAGCCCTTTCCAAAAAAATGTTAGCCCGAGCGGGCTGAGAAGAAGCAAGAGGCTCCTAGCCGAACTCTTGAGTAGGCTGTTGGCGAGGAGGGCTAGTTGACTGGTTCGCCTGGGAAGAGCCTTGATCTCCTTCTTGGTTATCTTCCACCAAGATCAGCTCGGGGCTTGAAACAGTCTTTCGCTTCCTCAGGCGAAGAGGGATGTGATCTTCAGAGTCCTGGGACTCCACCTGGAAGGCCTGTTGCTCCGGTGGGGACTCCATCCAGGTTGTCTCTTTTTCCCAGGCCGCCTACTCCTTGGCCTGCCTTTTCTTCTTAGCTGCAACCTTCCGGGCTGCCAACTTCTTCTCCTTAACTATTCTTTCAGCCTCCACTTCTTAGCGAAGGCCTCTTGCATTATGGAGTTATCTGCACATGAAGAAAAAAGAGAAGGGGTTAGTTCAAATTACTAATATAAATAAGATAATACGGTAAAGACAGGAATAAAGAAAGTTATCGGGTTGAAAGCCCAAGCCATCCACCTCATCAATTGCCCGGTTTGTTGGGTCTTTAGCCCGGGCCTCAACCCATAGGCAACAAAATTCTCCTAGGAGATAAGGGTGGAGGAGGAGTATTTTTGATCCTCCACCAAGTCTTGGCTTCGGGTGTAAAATTCCTCAAATTTGTAGACTTTAGGGAGGGTATGTTGTGGAGGCAAAGAAGGAAGGAACCCGGTAAGACAAGGGAGAGGACCCGGGAGCTGGATAAAAAAGTAACGTCCTTTCTATCCTTTCTGGGAAGAAGAGATATCCTCAAGAAATCGAGCATTAAGCCGGGCAGACAGGGAGAAGGCATTATCTCCCAGTCTGTTAATATAATAGTAGTGAAGAATGAGGGGGTTGATGACAAGGTTGTGCATTCGAAAGAGGACATAGGCCGAGGCCATGATGTGGAAGGAGTTTGGGTGAAGCTGGTTGATAGGCACACCAAAGAACTTGGCTACCTCGATATAGAAGAAGGGGATGGGAAACCGAATACCATTTCTAATTTGGTCCCTAAAGAAGGTGATGTATCCACAAGGAGGGTTGTTTGCCCTATCAGAGGTACCAGGTATCAGAATGGTAAAGGAAGAGGGGATGGAGCCGAGAGCCCTTAGTTCCTCGTCCGCTCCCGAGCACAAGGTGCTGCTCATTGAGGAGAACCAAGGAGCCTCCGGGGTCTCGGTAGATGGAGGGTCAGAAGCCCGGGCCTTGCCTTTACTCTTGCTCTTTTTCAGAGTTTGGAAGAGGCCCGAGGAAGTAGGTTTGGAAGAAGATGGTTTGGTTTGTTAGGCCGAGGGTATTTTGGAAACTTGGGTGGAAATACGACGATGAGGCGGGGAAGGAGATGAATCGGAGGTGCAACGCGGCGGACTCGTCACTAGGAGAGCCTCGCGCATTGGCCCCTGAGATGGAGGAGGTTGAATCAGACATAACTTAAAGAAAAACGAGAAAAATTACGAGTCTAGGGGAGGAAAGCGGTGTAAGATCGCCGAAGGTGGATGATTTTGCGCAACGGAGCTTCGAGGAGAAAATTTGCAAGAGTTTGACCACAAGTTTTAATTTGCGAATGATTTTTGAAAAACTAGTAAGCTACTATATATATATATAAGGGGAGGGAGTTAATCTTCACCATTGATCTGAGTGAATCGGACGGTCAAGATGGATCTTTGAAGTTGTGCAGGCAGGTGAAAGGACACGCGCAAATATCAAAGTGTCAGACTTATCGGCTTCTCGGAATACGGAACGTTTTTCGGCGAGATTTAATGCTAGGGTACACGTCATCATGACAATAGCCCTATCAGCCGAGGATACTAAACGACAAAATATCTTAAGTCCGGGAGACATGAGGCCCCGGCATATTATCCTAAGCCCGGATGGTATCAGACCCTGGTATATCGTCCCATCTCTGGGATATTTGAAGCACCCGATGCTCTTAACATTCTAAATTATTTTTCTACAAAAGAACAAGTATGACGGATCGGGACAGGGAGTCAAGCTCTAGCCCGACTATTTTAAAGATGGGTGGTGATACCCCTATAAGGATCCGGGTCATGAATGACCCGGGATATTAATTGACTAGCCCAGATCAAAGTCAATATGTCGGGCACTCTCCTCAACTAGCCGGGCATTATTTCACCTCCTGAGTAATCAGTAGCCCGGACCCTCGTACAAGCACTCCGGTACCTTACTACCCGGGCCACCTTGAGAATTGCACCGCACTCGACTGTGATTGATACGGGCTGTCTAATCTGTCAGAGCAATATGGGTTTGGAGTGTTCTAGTTATTGGTTCAACCAAACAAACAAATTTGTTTGAGTTACTCTAAGAGATTATAAGGAATTATTTTAAAATAAGTTACCTTGGGTCAAGATTTATATATTACGCAAAAGCTTATATGAGATGATCACACATATCAATTTTGCGAAACATATCACCTATTCGATAGATCCATGAAAAATAATATTTTTTATGTCAAAAGTATTACTTTGCACTTCAAATATGAATCGGATCTACCCGTTTTATATGATACCAACTCAATAAATTTTGGAATAGTATATTTAGGATACTAAAGTTTGTGAGATGTTTCTATATATTAAATTATTAGAGAAGTATCTTAAAAAATAAATTAGGATATATGACCTAATCTTTATTTTATTTTATTTTTTAAAAAGAAAAAGAAATGGGTGGAAAACTAACAAATAATTATTTGTTTTGACATCTTAATTCTTATTGATGGTCTTCTGTTCGAAATTTTGCAGTATACAATTTTTAGAATCTATTTTAAGGTGATTTAAAACCTTTTAACTTTGGCCGAAAAATGATGTCATACATATACCTATATTATATATTATTATATCTACACTTACAATATATATATATACACTATTTTTATTATACATATTATATTATCGAGTTTGAAATACCTAAAATAACTAACTTTTGACGTCATCGTCAGTTTTGTGAAAAACCAAAAATATAATTTTTTCAAATTACAAAAAATTCTTTTTTTTATTTAATAAAAAGTCATCAAATCTATTTTAGTAAATTGACATCTTATTTATTTATAATATCCTAATAAAAATCTATAACTATATTTTGTATTTTAAATTAAATAATCACATATTTCATAACATAAAAATATAATTTTTTGAAAAAAATTTTAAATTTTTAATATAATCTCTGGAATTCACAAAAAATATTTAAAAAATTTTGGAGTCATAATATAATTTTTGATCAACCAAAAATACCCCTATAAAATTACAAAAATATTTCAACATCATTTAATCAACAAATATTAAAAAATTATTTTAGTAAATTTTTTATTTATCTATAACTATCATATCTCTATGATATATTCATTTATCTTTATCTATTTTTTATTTTTTATATTATCATATCACCTCTAACCTAAAAGAAATATTACGAAAACTATTTTTAATTTTTTCTATTATGATATGATCTCTAGAATTTAATCAAAATATTATTGAATCTCGAAACATTTTAATATATATGAACATATCATGTGTCGAAATATGCGAGTTATTATAACGTATGAGAGTCTTAGACTAACTACCTATGANTCATAATCAATGTTGTAAATGAAGGAATGCGGTGGCGAGGCAGTCGGTGACCGTCTACCGCCCCAGACAGTGCCTAGGCAGTTGATTTAAGTAAATTTTTTTATATAGATAATCGTATATAATCATGCAATACAATCACAAATAGTCATCATTTTTTTTACGTAAAATATGTAATTAAATAATGTTTAAACATAACGAAGCTTTATACAATATAATATCATCTAGATAATGTGCAAATAAACATATAAACTTCTCATTGGATGCTTCAGGACATACTTCAACTTGTTCTACAATATCCATAATATGATGTTTCATCTTATAAACTCATCCTTTAATAAATCTCTTACACAACTTGCATGTAATCTAATCCATTTTCTCTTTATTATTATTATACAACACCTCATATTCTTAAACAATATCATTAGATTTTGGCTTAAATTCTAACTCCGGTTGTTCATCTTTTTCCGTAATTAATCTTTAACAATAAATCAATAATAATAGGAAAAAAATTGATTTTTCAATCACAAAATCTGAATTATTATAAAATAATATGTTAAATAATAAATACAATGCATAACCTAAAGCTTATTGCTGCTGGCGGCGGCGGGGATGGCCAGTTTGTGTCGTGGGCTTAGTCGTTGATATTGAGAAATAAAAGTTAAAAAAAAGAAAGTGTGTGTGATTTAAATAACTAGGATTTTGAGTTTTAAAATTAGTTGACTTTGATTAGGTTTTTAAAATTTTTGTCTCACTTGGCCCGTCTGCTCACGCCCCTCGACCGCCTGACTACTGTCGTATAGCTTGGACCGCCTAAAACAACTGTCTCATACGTAGGCGGGGCGGTCGAGGGCCACCTACCTCCTAGACAGTGCTTTGTCAACCGTCATTTAGAACACTGATGATAATACATGGGGGACATATATTAACTAATTTTTGGGTCATGTTGCAATTTTTGATAAATAAAAAATACCCCTATAAAAATGTTAAAAAAAACTTCATCATCATTTAATCAAAAAATATCATAATAACAATTTTAATAAATTTTTATTTATCTATAACTATCGTTTACCTATAAAATATTGATTTATTTTTATCTATTTTTTGATTATCATATCACGTCTGACATTAAAAAAAAAATCTTAAAAACAGTTTTTAAATTTTTTTTTATTTGATATGATCTCTAGACTTTAACAAAAAAATTTATTTAATATCAAAAACATTTTACTATGTATGCACTGCGCAAGCCAAGATATGCTAGGTACTTATGAAAGTCTTACACTAACTACCTAAAGTATCTTTGTTCTCACATTTATTAAGTACCGAAAATACCCTTATAAAATTATAAAAACACAAAATTTTTATTTAATAATGTAATATCATAAAAACTTATTTTGGTAAATTTATAACTTATCTATATCTAACATATCTTATCTACCTCTAAAAATCTTTTAAATCTATAAAATTATTTATTTATCTTTATATATCTATATTATTAAATTTGTATATATCAATCTTAATAAAAAAATTATGAAATTTGAAAATAATAAAAGTTATCAAGTTTAAATAATTATTCCAAATATATAAATACGGAAAACAGGGAACTAGTTAAAAATAAATAAATAGTTGTTTACTATTCCGAGGATTCCGTTTTTATGTATGGTTTGATAAAGAAATTGAAAACAATGAACTGTATAATAATTATTCAAACCATATAATAATTTAGTGACAGAATTAAGTGTGAGAAAATTTAATTCAAATAATGCGCGATCATGTTTTTAGGAGAGATTTTAGCAGGAATTATAGAAAATAAGGGTTGGTTGGTATCTATCGTGGAACGCCAATCCAATTTGCATGTGAAGATGGGCTGGAATTATGATCATAATAATTAATATATTTTTGTCATGGCATAACAGTTGTGCCCAAATTCGATTCTCGATCTCTTTCAACCCAATAATTGAATACGTACATCTTGATGCTGATCAATCATTTCACAATTATAATATTTATTTATATTCATATGAATTTAGGATTGAATCTTTAATAGCATTTATCACTTTTCCATTGTCATAAGGGCAATAAATAAGGGATGCAGTTTTAAAATCATAATTTTGAATATGTTTTATGAAAATATAATATGATATTTTCATAAAACATTCATTATTTATTCATTTATTGACTGATTTACATTTATTAATAAATAATCATCCCCTTTCAAATAATTTACCCTAAAATTCAATGCGAGAGAAAGCTTAGGTGTAAAAACTGCATTACGTGTCTTGAGCTCAACCAACCTCATATACATAATTGCAGATGCACGCGTATTCTTTATATTTGGAGCCCGTTTGATTTAAGTAGTTTTTTTACTTAAAAAAATGTTTTTTAAATAAAGGATTACTGTCTTAGCATTCTTTAGTAGAATGTTCTCCTCCACATTTATCACATAATATCTCTTGAAAGCGCATCGCCTCACATTCAAAATGTCTATTTTCCTATTCAGTGCTTCTAATTGTGCAGTGACAACAGAAAAATCAGTTACCTGGTGAACTAATGCACTTCTCATCTGATTGTTCCTCTCGGACTGAGGGTGATAACGGCTAACAATCATCTCCTCCAATAATTCATATCCTTTTTCGGTCGTTTACCTCAACAGATTCCCACAGGCCACAACATCCGTCATGGTACGGTTAGACGATATTAAACCATAGTAAAAAGTTTGGACAACTAACCCAAGATGCAACTTATGATATGGGCATCTCCGCAGTAAATCTTTGTAGCACTCTCAGGCCTTGTAGATTGACTTTTGGTCGAATTGAGAGAAGATGGTTATGTTCGCTCGCAATAGTCTTCGAAGGAGGAAAATACTTCATGAGGAATGCTTTGGCCTTGTCTTTCCATGTCGGTGCATTCATGGTTTTGGTCTGCCTCAACGAATATCAACACATATTTTATTCAATAACGCAAAATGCTAGTTCCGTATTTCACCTCGAAGTTTCAACACTACAATCTTTCATGGATTTAAAACTTGTGTGTGTATAATGTTGGCTCAATCATCATGCATTTCCACAGTAAAATTTTCAATGTTGTAAGAGACTTCAATCAACACGTCAATGTATGAATCCCTTTCTCACATCCCTTTTCATTAGTTACAGATTCGCAGCAACGATGGTTAGGACTCGTCAGGCATAAATCAACACCGGATCGGGGTACCTTGACTAGGCTCAAACGGGGAAACGAGGGGAGTACAATGGTATATCATTTGTGCACATTCAGATTTTGCATATGATTTTCTTCAACTCCATACATTTCCATCCTTTTAGCCTAGGAATATAATTTCATTCTTTTATTTGGCTCCCCCACATCTCTTTTTTTTTTCTTTTCCGTGCAGCGTAATTTTTTTATTTTTCTGTACTCCCTCAGATAGGAATAAAAGGTATAGAATTATGGCTTCAGTCCAGTCTCATTGTTGCATAAATAGGGTTAGATAAAAGGGTGACAAGCATCGCAACACAATTATTCTCGGTGAGCTCAGTCCAATGTATTGGTTTAACAGAAATGTGCCTAACTCATTTGTGTGCTGTTAGGAAGTGTTCGTGTCAAGGAACGTGTTCAAGTTCAAGCCACCAATTGAATCTCAAATTCCCCACAAGCAATTTAAAATTTCCCTATGTCATGCATTCTTCTACGGCCAACGTACGTGCAACAATTTCATTAGGCGACTTGAACTTAAACACTACGGCCAATGTACGTGCAACAATAATCAAGATTTTCATGCATCAACACTTGTGTTCTGAAATAACAATGTGCATATATGTGATCAATTAAACATCATCATTGGCTACCACGTACACCAAATATTGACCACTTCTCATGTGACAAACATATAAAACATATACGAAAAGACAAACAAAATAAAATAAAATAAACACAAAATAACCAAACTAAACACCCACCCCCCAAATAAAAGCGTACAATGTCCCCATTGCACAAACCACTAAAACAGGTAGACACACAAACAAAGTAAACTAAAATGGATGCTAAACAGAATGCAATCGAAATGAAAATAGATAAAAACGAATCCAAAGAGAAGGAAGCACGAAGACTCCGTTGATCACTGCTCGTCCTAATCCTCATCGGGTGGCACAACACCGGGCTCCTGATCTTCTGGCTAGGGGTAAGCATAACAGAATGGGAACGAAGGCAGGTATGCCAATGGTGGTGGATATGCCAATGTGTCGAGGCCCATGTGCGAGGCCATGTTGCGTACCAAAGACTCCAACGATGTCAAGTAAGCGCTGTTGATGGCGTTGTACTGATCTTGATGAACCTTAAAAGAATACAACTCGTCAACTTTATCAATAATTTCCTGCTATCTGGGCTGTGGGGGTAGTGGTGGGCGGCTATTTGCGGCTTCATCCTCGGCCACCTCTGGGAAGTCTAGGGCGCGCTTACCCTTTTTTGTTTCCATCTAAGTGTCTTCAATGGTCTTCATCGGTTGCAACCATTCATCATCCACATTGACGATGACCCCGGCTCGTACACACAGCTCTATAATGACAGTGGGAAAAAATAGGGCAATGCTGGGGCTGTGTATGGACTGTTGAATTTGAGAGTAGATTAGCCTGCCTACATTGATCGGAATACCCACCATCTATGCATATACCATCATGGTTCAGTCCTTCTGAATGTCCCTGGTGTGGGACACCAACATGAACCGCTTAGAAAGAAAAGCGTACCACATCGCATGCCTAGACAACAAATACTTTTCGAGAAAACAACTAAGAGTCTTCCAAATATCCCACGGATAACAGATTGTTCGCATAATTATCTCAAAGTATGGGTTGTCTATTAACTCATCTAATGTCGATTCATCAACAGCAGGGGTACCCAAAAATTCATTCAAGGTAGCTGAGTCAAAAGATATTAACTTACCCTGAAACATAGCCTTCCCATCGGTCCGCTCAGCGGCGTTAGCATAAAATTCATTCACGATTGGAACCACTGCAGCCTAGGGTGTAGCACAAAAATATTCCCATCCTCGTTCACAATATCATGCAGAAGATGTAACGATCTAGTGGAGAAAACAAACCCCCGCTCGGGAATGAGACGCCTATGCAACTTGGTGTGTTCATATATACCAATTTCGAGCTTCGTCATTCACAAATTTTCCCCTATTATCGGATGAAGAAGCATGTGTTACCTTATCTCTCTTGGAAGCCATGGAGGAAAGTGGATGTGGGAGAGGCGAGCAAGCCACCACAAGTGTCGTGCAAATTCTGAAAGGGGAGCGGAGTCACCAGCGTGCTTGAGTGGCGAGGGAACGTAGAAAATCGAGGAGTACCTGCAAATTGAGAGTGAGAGATGGAGAGTGAGGGGCGAATTTTTTAGAGAAATTGAAGGGGGGGGGGGGGTCAAAAAATACCGCCCTAGTGCGAAGCTCGCTGTCCCAAATTACCCGTGTGTTGCGTTGGGGCAGTCCAAAAAGACCGCCCAAGCGCGAGTACCTCTGGTTCTTAGCTCTCAAATTTTTTGAATAATAAAAATAATAAACAATAACAACAATATTCTATCTTAAAACTCAACTAATAAAAAGAAAATGATTAGGAAAGGAAAGAAGTTAATTATCAATTTAAAGTCTAGAGCTAGACTGTAGGTCCCTCTCAGTTCTGATTGTTTTGGAATCGAGCGACTCCAATTTGTGGCTCCACTATGCCACACAGATTGTGCTTCAACCGTTGAGCATTGACTATGAACGGGTCATTATTCCCATCCTTTAAAGTTATGGCTCCATAGGAGAACACCTTGGTAATCATGTATGGGTCAATCCACCTTGATTTGAGTTTTCCAGGAAACAGGCGTAACTTGAAGTTTTACAGCAGCACCACTTCACCTTCTTTGAATTCTCTCGGCTTAATGCGCTTGTAGTGTGCTTGCTTTGTACGCTCTTTGTAGGTCAACGCCAGGTCGTAGACTTGACCTTTGAATTCCTCCAATTTCAGCAACCTGTGTTCACTTACAAGAGCAAAATCAAAGTTCAGAGCTTTAGTTTCCCAATAAGCTCAATGCTCTAACTCAACAGGTAAATGATGCGCTTTACCAAAAATCATCCTATAAGGTGTAGTGCCTATAGGTGTCTTAAAAGCAATCATATATGCCCAAAGCGCGTCATCTAACCTCAATGACCAGTTTTTTCGGTTCACTCCCACAACCTTCTCCAGAATTCTCTTGATCTCATGATTTGACACCTCAACTTGACCACTTGTTTGGGGGTGATAAGGAGTAGAGATCTTATGAGTGACCTCATATTTGCCCAAAAGTTTTTCAAAAAGTTTATTGCAAAAATGGATGCTACCATCACTAATGATTTCTCGTGGTGTTCCAAATATATAAATATGTTTTTCTTTAAAAATTTCAGTACCACTTGAGCATCATTCATGGCATATGATTCCTTCTCCACTCATTCGGAGACATAGTCAACCGCAACTAAAATGTATTTTTTTGTGAAAGATGATGGAAAAGGTCCCATGAAATCTATCCCCCAAACATAAAAAACTTCGCACTCGATAATATTATTCAAAGGCATCTCATGACGATTAGAAATGTTACATGTTCGTTGTCATCTATTACAAGCAAGGACAAATGAACGTTCATCTTTAAAGATAGCTGACTAATAAAAGCCAAATTCAAGTACTTTGGAAGCCGTCCGTGTGGGTCCAAAATGACCACCTACCTCACGGTCATGACAATGACTAAGAATCGACCTCATCTCTTCCTCCGCCACACATCTCCTTATCATGGTATCTGCACAGATTTAGTGAAACGTCTACTACTCATTTTTCTTTAAAATATACTAAATTTTTTTCCTTCATACTACCTTCGGCCGAAATATACATAATTATGTTTTAAAGTACTTTTGCACCATTTAAAATAAACGAACCAACTATTATTGGAAAACCCCAAAAGAAAGTAATTCAAAGCATAAAATCGTAAACGTCAACCAACCTAAACTTAACATTATTTCAAAAATAAACTTAACTCTAACATCCTCTCAAAAACCTTTCAAAAGCATCATAAGCCATAAAAATCTTTAAGTAATCATAAATCATAAACATAGTTTTATTTGCGAATAACTAGCGACGGTCCTCAGTTTGTCTGCACCTTCAGTCCAGCCAGATCAACCATCAAGACCTCCATTAACATCAATTTCATGCTCACCTGCATCAATCACACTTAGTGATTCTATTGACTCAACAAACCTTAACCATGATAGCAAGTAATACATATATATTCACAAGCAACAGTAAAAATACTTTTCATAAAATAGCTTTTTATGAACATAAACTTTAACATTCTCCTTTCAACATATCATACCATATTTCTTTTCATCATATACATATATGTTTTCTTTTTTTATTGAATTCAGATCCTCAATTATGACTTTCGTGTTAACTGTAGGTCGATGAATCCATCTACGTATTACCACGGTACCGAGCGACAGGGACATCAACGACACTCTCACCCGTCAACTGAGTTTTGGCCTTACATATCATCGTATTAGTCACAAACAATTCTCCTCCTTCAACTTTTCATATTTCCATCACTTACAAAAATTCATGCACATATAAATCATTATTCTTTTAAACCAAGCATGCAACATATATTTTAGCATTAACGTTTCATCATAAAATTTCATAAAAATTTGAACTAAAAATTTTAACGTTATTTACAGTATTCAGGGTACTGTCAGGACGTCTAACATTTTTTTCAGGTGTAAAATGATCATTTTGCCCCTGAAACCCTAACTTTCCGTATTTGTCCTTAGACCTTAAAACAACGACTCAAATCATTCCAAACTTAACATATCACCTTAAAACTTTCCCATAGATATTTCTTAGATGTAAACTTTAGCCCCTCGATTATTTTCCCAATTCTCTTTTAAAGCTTAGACGTACATCCCAATTTTGACTCGTATTGACTCGAAACTTTACCAAACTTTACCAAATTTGCACCAAGACATAATAACTGTAGTGCCCAAATTCTGTACACGTATAACCCATACATTTATTTAATTGTTAAATCATTTGATTAATTGATTTTTACCATGCATGATTTATTTAAATGCATTATTTTAAATTACTTATGTTATATGATGCACGTTAAAATGTTTTTTCAAGTTTCATGTTTCAGGCGATTATTCGAGGCGGGATTGAGAAAAAGATCCGGTGACGATTTTGGACAATTTTAATAGAGTATTTTATTTTTAAGTTAGGATCGGGGCGCATTAATTTAATTATTAAGTTTCAATATTTTAGAGCCAAAATCATCTATTTAGATATTTTATGATTTTGTTAAATTTTTTTTTTAAAGTTTTGGCACTTGTACAAGTTATTTTAAATTTAGAGGTTTTATTTATCAAGGGAGAGTTAGTATTTTTAAATTAGCTTGTTAATTTTTTTATTTAAGCAAATTTATTCCCTAATTACTACAAACTCACGCCACACACACACACTACACGCTTTACATACTTTTACACACACCTAGAGCCGATCAACACACACACACACACATAATTCATTCAGATTTTATTTTTTTTGAGAGAGCAAAACCTAGGTTCCTAAGAACCCTAGCAGCCGCCCCACTTCCCCATTGAAATTCAAGCAAATTTCACTGGTTTCCTTCAAAGAAAAATCGAGCCAAGTCGTCTCGGATCGACCTCGCTTCTTTTTCCGCTTCGGTATCGCCGTTTCGGTAAAGTTTATCATCATAAGGCACGTATATTCTGTTTCTTTCTGCGTCGATCATGTCATAGTAGGCGTTGCAATGTATTTTGTATGAAAATCATGTGAATGTTGTGTAGAAGTTTGAGCAATTATGTTTAGATCACTTTTGAAACCGTTTTTGGATCTAAAAATCACGTTTTTGCTGTCTTTTTAAATACTGCGAATTTTTGGTCATGATTTCGCGAAAACTTTCAACACAAAAATCGTAGAAATTTTTTATACCTTCGATTTGATATAAAATTCTAAAATATTGAATAAACATTGAGTGAGTTATGGGCGTTTTAGTGGGACTGCTCAAACTGTGTTTTTCCGAAAAATATGTTATTGATGAATTCTTGAAGTTTTATTGTTGCAGGCTTTGTTGGGGATCGACGGGTGATCGCTGCTGCGTATATGTATATTGTTAATGATGTTGGGATAGTTATTGACGTTTCTTTTTGTGTCGTTAGGCACTTGGGAGAACGAGTAGTCGTAAAAACTATTTTGGTGTCAAAATTTGAGGTTATGGGTTTTATTGTATTGCGTGAGGTGCGTCGTTTATTTGGGAACGTTTGGGACGTTTTTATGGAGTCGAGGCAGTGTCATAGTGTCCTAGGATGAGTCTTGATGGATTTGTTAAAGAATCGTATTAGGAGTAATAAGATGCAAGTCGCGGAGTCCAGTAGACTCGGTGCCCCAGCGCCACCTTCACTGTTGAGAGTGTCATTTTTGTAAGCTCGGCGCCCGAGCGATAATGTTTTACCACCGAGCACCACTCTTTCTGTTCGAGTGCAGGTCTCCAGAAGACCTGGGGCTCGAGCGGTAACATATTACCGCCCGAGCGCCAGTCCTTCTGTCCGAATACTTGGTTTCCCTTCCTTTCAAGTTCAAATAGTGAGTTCATGTCTTTTATTGTTGGGAAATGTTCACACAACACTTTAAGTATTGTTCGGGGTTCGATGTAATGGTTAGTATGATTAAACGATGTCAAGTCCCGAATGAACTAGAATGTCCTGAGCTATTTATTCACTTTGGTGGTGAGCTTGAGTACCTAAGTCTAAGTTATGCAAGTTAAGTATCTTAAAATCATGTTAGTCTATGCAGCATCGGCCCCAAAGCGAGCTCCAACGAATCTCTCAACGCCAAGTAAGTATGTTCGACGTGCAAAGAAAATATTTTCAAGTTTTTGAGGTATGCTAATTGTTGATAAGTGCAATTTATTGTACTTTTATTACTTGTTTTTAACTTAGAATTTTGTGATTCTTGAGCAGGTTTTATGTGAGTTGTTTTATTTTTTGTTGTTCTAGTTTGGAAGCTTAGAATGAGAAATTGGAGTAGTAAAAGTGTTGAACCGCACCCGCGGTCTTTGTAGCTTGGAGATTAAAGTTTCCCCGAAACTAGACCGCACCCGCGGTCTGTGTTATAGCGCACCCGCGGTCGTTGACAGACAAAGTCCGAAAAATGCTGATTTTTGGTGTGCTGCGCATGGGAGTTGAGGACTTTTGTGTTTTGCGTGCAAAGACTTGCCTAGGACTATAAAAGGCTTCTATTATTTACTATCTAGGGTAGGAAGGGAGCAAAGGAGAGGGGAGGAGGCTACAAAGAAGTTCAAAGCTCAAATTCATCATTCGGAGGAGATTTCTTGCACACTTTGGAGAGAAATAACCTGCACTCCACACTCTTGTTCTAAGTTCTTCTTTCTTTATTTTTATTCGATATGTCTTGTTTAAGATTCATGTGTTGTTGTGTTGTTTGTATTATTATTATGAACTAATTCTTGTGTCTAGAGGAAAGATGGAACAAAACTAGAAACCATGTGTTGGGATTTATGAATTATGCTATATAAGTTTTCGTTGTTGTTCATTTGTATTTTTCCAATCTTAACGCTTTCATTTTACTGGCCATATTTTGAATGATTCTTATGTTTATAAGTTATCTCTTGGAAAAGGGATTTTATAAACAAGAAAGGTATAAATACATCGATGGTATTTATAGAGTTCGGGAGGACATATATTGCTATGGAAGCCATTAAGAGAAATTAGTGCTTATTGTGTTATTTAATTATAGATTGTTGACGGGGACGTTACAATCTGTTGTTAGATAATTAGGATCTACTTAGCAATCGGAAGATGAAGTAGAGAATTTAGAATTCTTGGCTAATGAATAATAATGACATTTATAATATAGCTACACAAAATAACACATGGTGGATAGTTGCGTGAAATCGGACCTCTAGATCTTTTATTCTATTGTTATTTGCACAAGTTTGTTGTGATATTTTATTTAAATCTTTTGTCAATTTAGTTATTCTCGCAAACAAATCATTTAATCAATTTTTCTTAATAAAATTGAGACTATTTTAATTACAAGCATTAATATACATTTATATATATATTCCTCGTGGGATCGACACTTGTACTCAAAAATAAATTTTATTATAACTTGACGTTGTGCACTTGCAAGCAATTAAGAAAATTACCAACAATTTTTTGGCGCCGTTGCCGGGGAGTATTTATTTTAAATTTATATTAGTATTGTTACCAATTGGTCTTGATTTTAATTTAGAGCTGTTTTTATTGGATTATATTAAACATTGAATTGTTTTTATTTTTGTTTGATAGTGCATGCGAAGATCTCAAAATCTTGACTTGCTTATCTTTGATCCTGAGATAAAAAGAACTGCAAGAAGATTAAGAAAGGCAAGAAGAGAAGAGATTCAAGCAATGGCTGACAACAGAGATAATGAAAACCCAACTCCTGCAATACCCATCAGAGATCATTTTAGGCCGGTACTAAATGCTCATTATTCGGGCATAGCACGAGGGATTATTAATGCAAACAACTTTGATATCAAAACTGCATTGATAAACATGGTTCAACAGAATCAGTTTGGGGGAGCCGCTACTGCAGATCCTCATCTACATCTCAGAACATTCCTTGAAATTACTGACACGGTAAAAATAAATGGTGTTTCTGATGATATTATTCGATTACGTTTGTTTCCTTTTTCTCTTAGGGATCAAGCAAGAGGATGCTCCAATCGCTTCCTTTGGGGAATATCACTACATGGCAGGAGTTAGCAACCAAGTTTCTTGCTAAATATTTTCCACCTGCAAAGTCTACACAGTTGAAAATTGAGATAAGCACTTTTAGGCAGACTGACTTTGAGCAATTATACGAGGCATGGGAACGGTATAAGGAGTTGTTAAGGAGGTGTCCAAACCATGGTTTTGAAGATTGGGTACAGATTGAATTGTTTTACAATGGTTTGAATGGACAAACAAGAGGCAATGTCGATGCAGCAGCTGGTGGCACGATATTTGCAAAATCACCTGATCAAGCATATGATTTGCTTGAACAGATGACCATTAACAGTTATCAGTGGCCGTCTGAGAGGTCGGGAGTAAAGAAGCAAGCTGGAATTTATGCTATAGATCCTATTACATCACTCACCGCTCAAGTTTCAGCTTTAACAACTCAAATTGCAGCTATGCATAAGGCTAGTACGTCAGAGGTTGAAAATGCATCGGATGTTACTGAAGAACCACATATTCCTGATGAAGCTCATTATATCAACAATAGGAATTTTGGTGGCTACGGAGGATATCGAGGTAACCCTCTCCCTAACACTTATCATCCTGGCTTGAAAAATCATGACAATTTTTCTTATGCAAACAATAAGAATGTGTTGAATCCTCCCCCGGGGTTCAATACATCGAAAGGGGAGGGAAAGCCTTCGTTTGAGGATTTGGTAGGTACATTTGTGGCTGAATCTGGGAGGAGGATGGCTAGAACTGAGTCTCGGCTTGATAGCATGGAGACTCACATAGGAAACATGGGTGCTACAATGAAATCTTTGGAGACGCAAATTGGACAGTTGGCTAATGCTTTAAGAGATCAGAACAGGGGTCAATTGCCGAGTAATACGGAAGTTAATCCAAAAGAGCAGTGCAAGGCAGTCACTTTGAGGAGCGGAAAAGAATTGGAGGTTAAAATCCCAAAAAGATGGTGGAAAGTGAGAATTCAGTGGAAGATGTTGAGTTTGAGGTTATAAAAGAGAAGAAAGTTGAGGACTCTAAGACAAAAGTTGTACAACCTCCTGCATTTAAGCCTACCATTCCATACCCTCAGAGGTTCAAAAATAAGAGTTTAGATGATCAATTTGCAAAATTCCTTGAAATTTTTAAGAAGATACACATCAATATACCATTTGCTGATGCATTGGAGCAAATGCCCAACTATGCTAAGTTCATTAAAGATGTGATGTCTAAAAAGAAGAAGCTGCAAGAGTTTGAGACTGTGAAGCTTACTGAGGAGTGTAGTGTCATCCTACAAAAGAAACTACCGCAAAAATTGAAAGATCCAGGGAGTTTTACTATTCCTTGTTTTATTGGTGGTTCTCATTGTAGTAAAGCTTTATGTGATTTAGGAGCAAGTATTAATTTGATGCCATTTTCTATTTTTAGGAAATTGGAGCTTGGAGAATTTAAACCAACGACTATCACCCTACAGCTTGCAGACAGAAGTCTTAAGTATCCAAGTGGGATCGTCGAGGATGTATTGGTAAAAGTGGATAAGTTTATTTTTCCTGCAGACTTTGTGATTCTAGATATGGAAGAGGATAATGATGCTCCATTAATCCTTGGGAGACCGTTCCTGGCAACTGGAAGGGCATTGATAGATGTGCATAAGGGTGAACTCACCTTGAGAGTTGGTGGAGAAGAAGTCATTTTTAATATCTATCATGCCATGAATGGATCAAATGAGGTAAGTACTTGTAAAAGCATTGATGTTATAAACTCATGTGTATCCTTTGACTGTGCAGGAACTAGGGACCCTTTGGAGAGTTGATTGGTTGAAGCTGCTGAAGCTGTTAGTGAAAACGACTGGGAAGTGAAAGAGCAACTGGTGGCTCTTGTAGCATTGCATAAAGAAAAGAAAACGAATGTGTTGATTGAGGAGTTGAACGTCGACGAGAAAATAGAGGTAATATCACCATCTCCTGATTTGAAGGAACTGCCAAGCCACCTATGTTATGCATTCTTAGGAGAGAAGTCGACATATCCGGTAATCATATCTTCCTCCCTTACTATTAATGAAAAAGATAAATTATTGAGAGTATTGAGGGAATATAAAACTGTCTTGGGATGGTCGATTTCTGATATTAGGGGAATTAGCCCCACTATATGCATGCATAAAATTTTAATGGAGGAGTCATATACTCCTTATGTGGACCATCAGAGGAGATTAAGTCCGGCAATGAAAGAAGTAGTGAAAAATGAGGTGCTTAAATTGTTGAATGCTGGTGTGATATATGCTATTTCTTATAGCAGTTGGGTGTCTCCTGTACAAGTTGTACCGAAAAAGGGTGGAATAACTGTGGTTAAAAATGAACATGATGAATTAATATCTACTCGTACTGTAACTGGTTGGCGAGTTTGTATGGATTATAGAAAATTGAACAATGCCACCCGAAAAGATCATTTTCCATTGCCTTTTATTGATCAAATGCTAGATAGACTTGCTGGTTATTGTTATTATTGCTTCTTAGATGGTTATTCAGGTTATAACCAGATAGCTATAGCACCAGAGGATCAGGAAAAGACTACTTTTACGTGTCCCTATGGCACGTTCGCTTTTAGGAGAATGCCTTTTGGGCTATGCAATGCACCGGCCACTTTTCAGAGGTGTATGATGGCTATATTTGCAGACATGGTGGAGGAAACCATGGAAGTCTTCATGGATGACTTCTCGGTATTTGGCTCTTCATTTGATCACTGTTTACATAACTTATCCCTTGTGTTGCAGAGATGCCAAGAAAAGAACCTAGTTCTTAGTTGGGAAAAATGTCACTTTATGGTCCAAGAGGGCATTGTCCTGGGACATAAAGTATCATCTAAGGGATTAGAGGTGGATAGAGCCAAGGTGGGTGCAATTGAAAAACTTCCTCCACCAAAGAACATCAAAGGAATAAGGAGCTTTCTAGGACATGCGGGGTTTTATCGGAGATTTATTAAAGATTTTTCTAAGATCACTAAACCCTTATGTAATTTGCTTGAGAAAGATTCCACATTCATATTTGATGATGATTGTTTGCAGGCTTTCGAGAAAATCAAGAGGGCATTGGTGACAGCACCAATCATGATAGTGCCGGACTGGAAGGAGCCCTGTGAGCTGATGTGTGATGCAAGTGACTATGCCGTTGGTGCGGTATTGGGCCAAAGAAGAGAAAGGATGTTCAGGGCAATTTATTATGCAAGCCGTACTATGGATGCTGCACAACAAAATTACACCACGACTGAAAAGGAGATGCTTGCTATAGTATTTGCCTTCGATAAATTCAGGCCATATCTGATCGGCACAAAGGTAATTGTTTTTACTGACCATGCAGCCATTCGCTACCTATTTGCCAAGAAGGATGCGAAACCACGCTTGATAAGGTGGATACTGCTATTGCAAGAATTTGACTTTGAGATCAAAGATAAGAAGGGTAGAGAGAATCAAGTGGCTGACCACTTATCAAGACTTGAGATAGAGGTTAGGAAAGAAGAAGGAGTAATACAGGAAACATTTCCGGATGATCAACTCTTCGAGGTAAGTTCAGTACTCCCTTGGTTCGCTGACATTACGAATTTCTTGTCTTGTGGTATTATTCCTCCAGATCTGAACCACCATCAGAAAAAGAAGTTTTTCCATGATATCAAATTTTTCTTCTGGGATGATCCTTGTGTGTATAAGAGATGTGCTGACCAAGTGATTAGGAGATGTGTTGACGGTGTCGAAGCACACCAAATTCTTGAGCAATGTCATTCATCCGCATACGATGGACATTTTGGAGCTACACGAACTGCAGTTAAGGTATTGCAATCAGGTTTTTTCTGGCCGACTTTGTTTAAGGATAGCTACACCTTAGTGAAATCATGTGATAGGTGCCAAAGGTTAGGAAACATCTCTAGGCGTCACGAATTGCCACTGACAAATATTTTGGAAGTGGAACTTTTTGATGTCTGGGGCATAGATTTCATGGGACCATTTCCCCCTTCTTTTGGTCAATTTTATATATTATTAGCTGTAGATTATGTTTCGAAATGGGTGGAAGCAATCGCCACCAGTACTAATGATGCTCGTGTTGTAGTTAAGTTTATGCACAAGAACATCTTCACCAGATTTGGAACACCGAGGGCCATCATAAGTGACGAAGGTATGCATTTTTGCAATAAAATTTTCACCTCACTTTTGGCTAAATACAGTGTGAAGCACAAAGTGGCACTAGCATATCATCCTCAGTCGAATGGACAAGCTAAAGTATCCAACCGGGAAATTAAGCAAATACTGGAAAAGACTGTCAATACAAACCGGAAGGATTGGGCAATGAAGTTGGATGATGCACTATGGGCTTATCTGACCGCATTCAAGACGCCTATTGGAATGTCTCCCTATAGGTTGGTTTTTGGTAAAGCCTGTCACTTGCCAGAAGAATATCGGGCTGAGCATGTTGATTATAATCATATTCTTCAAACAATTTGCATAGAAGGAGCTGAGTGGAGAATAAGGGATGAGGTGCATGTCAGCCTAGCCAAGTCTGATCTGAAAACTGTTGCCAAAGATTGGTATTCATTTATTTCTGCTAGGATCAAGCCTACCGAACACACCACCACTGTCATCAAGGAGAGAGCTATCCTTACTTTTTGCATTATGACGGGACGAGCAATTGATTTAGGGCAATTGCTCCAGAATTCGATGCTTGAATATGCAAATGGTAACTCTCCTAGTGGACTCCTCCACCCTTCTTTGATCACAGCATTATGCCAAAATGCAGGAGTGACTTGGGCTGTGAATGAAGAAATGTTGAAGCCGAAAAATGTCATTGTGGTAATTCAACCACATAGGGCAGTGAGAGGTGATCAAGCGGCGGCACGTCGAGCTGAAAGGGAATTTAACAGAAGAGCTGCACAAAGACGTGCCCATGTTCAAGCTCAAGAACAACAGCCACAACCACAACCGCAACCAGGAAATATGAGAGATAGGTTGACCCATTTGGAATAGGAAATGCGAAATCAACGTCAAGACATGGATGCGTTTCGGTTTAGGACCGATACATTTATGGATTATATGATGGATTTTATGTCAGTCTTGGCTCAGCAATTTCCAGCAGCCTCAACCTCTGGTAATCCATTCCCACCTCCTCCTCAGTGGCCACCCATATACCACCCGCCGGAGTTCCAACAACAGCCATCACAAGATGATGAAGATGATGACGATGGCAATGACTACTGACGGTCGTTGCCATAGATATGTGTATTTCTTTAACTTTCATGCTTATTCACATCGAGGACGATGCACATGTTTTAGTTTGGGGGAGATATTGTTTATTTATTTTATTTTGTGTGTTTAATTTAGTTTTATTTGAGTGTTGTGTTTTCTTTAGTTTTATTTTGTGTGTTTTATTTTCTTTTGAGTTGTTTGCTTGTGTGTTTTTAGTGTTTTTAGTCATGAAATATTTTAATGGCCAATGTTGAGAAAAGAAAAATTTTGCATTAAGAGGAAAAGTCATGCATTACGTTCATGATAATTGATCAATTTGAAAAATCTAGAGAACAATCATGAGATTTTATAATTTTGAGAATTATAATTTCTATACAACTCTGTGATTTTCATTTGACATTGAAATAAATTGTTTCAAACACATAGATGATTGAGGCAATCTTTGACTTTACTTGGGCCTATTTATATTATTCATAAATATCCATTTGAAGCCCTGTTGAGCTTATATGAGAAAAGAATTGTGTTCTTGAATTTCTAGGAAGCCAAGCATTTTTCTTTTGAATATATATGTATTTGGTTGATGCATTGAGACACCATTTTTTTCACGATGATTAGATTCTACTTTGTGTTGGTGAATTGAGATTTTGTCTAAAACTAGCCAAACAACACTCGAGACGAAATACGGACAATCTATGATTTAGGTGATATTTTTTTATATTTTTTTTAATCGATTGAGCCTTTCAAGCCACCAAATAAAAATGATTTATCATTTGTCACCTCTTTGAAGCTTATATGAATTCGAATGGCACACGTAAAAATGTGTAAAAGACCCACATTCGATGTTCTTTCAAATATCCCACATTTACCACCCTGTTGAATATCTTAAACACTAATTTCTTACCTTCTCAAGGGAGTAAGAATTCAAAGGATTAAAGAAATTGAAATTCTCCTAAAAAAAAAAAATTGAAGATAAAAGAAAAAGTGGAGTTTGCAAAAGATATAAATTCAACTTACTCCCTTATTTGAATTCCTAATCTTCATTTGTAGCCGTGAGCCAAGGCCTAACATTACAAGCATTGCAAATCCTATTGACCAAATCATAGTTGTCCAATATACTAGTGGAGAGTGATTGGGAGGATCTAGCCTATGGACAATCGATAAACACTTCCATTGAGTATGAATCTTGATTAATTTTAACACACACCTCATTGCATCAAATATTTATTGGGTATTCTTTTCTTGAATGAATATGCTTTGAACCAAATCTTTACCGGAAAAGACCTCTTGATTTGTGTTTGTAAAAATTGAAATAAATTGATAATGTTTTGAAACATGAGTTGAAGATATTATAAGTTAAAAAAAAAAAAAAATTTAACCAATTGCATGATTTTATCCGGATGAAAATTTGGTTGGATTGTTTTGATTTGTGAATGCATGAAGAGTTGGTTAATTTATCTTGAGGCCAAGTTTTTTAAAATATTTCATGACTTATTTGTTTGTTTGTGTTGTTTTGTTTTGCTCGGGACTAGCAAAATATTAAGTTTGAGGGAGTTTGATAAGTGCATTTTATTGTACTTTTATTACTTGTTTTTAACTTAGAATTTTGTGATTCTTGAGAAGGTTTTATGTGAGTTGTTGTTGTTTTTGTTGTTGTAGTTTGGAAGCTTAGAATGAGAAATTGGAGTAGTAAAAGTGTTGAATTGGAAAGTGCACAAGATGAAAATTTCCGAAGCAGTACCGCACCCGCGGTACATGTTGCACCGCACCCGCGGTCTTTGTAGCTTGGAGATTAAAGTTTCCCCGAAACTAGACAGCACCCGCGGTCTGTGTTATAGCGCACCCGCGGTCGTTGACAGACAAAGTCCGGAAAATGCTGATTTTTGGTGTGCTGCGCATGGGAGTTGAGGACTTTTGTGTTTTGCGTGCAAAGACTTGCCTAGGACTATAAAAGGCTTCTATTATTTACTATCTAGGGTAGGAAGGGAGCAAAGGAGAGGGGAGGAGGCTACAAAGAAGTTCAAAGCTCAAATTCATCATTCTGAGGAGATTTCTTGCACACTTTGGAGAGAAATAACCTGCACTCCACACTCTTGTTCTAAGTTCTTCTTTCTTTATTTTTATTTGATATGTCTTGTTTAAGATTCATGTGTTGTTGTGTTGTTTGTATTATTATTATGAACTAATTCTTGTGTCTAGAGGAAAGATGGAACAAAACTAGAAACCATGTGTTGGGATTTATGAATTATGCTATATAAGTTTTCGTTATTGTTCATTTGTATTTTTCCAATCTTAACGCTTTCATTTTACTGGCCATATCTTGAATGATTCTTATGTTTATAAGTTATCTCTTGGAAAAGGGATTTTATAAACAAGAAAGGGATAAATACATCGATGGTATTTATAGAGTTCGGGAGGACATATATTGCTATGGAAGCCATTAAGAGAAATTAGTGCTTATTGTGTTATTTAATTATAGATTGTTGACGGGGACGTTACAATCTGTTGTTAGATAATTAGGATCTACTTAGCAATCGGAAGATGAAGTAGAGAATTTAGAAATCTTGGCTAATGAATAATAATGACATTTATAATATAGCTACACAAAATAACACATGGTGGATAGTTGCGTGAAATCGGACCTCTAGATCTTTTATTCTATTGTTATTTGCACAAGTTTGTTGTGATATTTTATTTAAATCTTTTGCCAATTTAGTTATTCTCGCAAACAAATCATTTAATCAATTTTTCTAAATAAAATTGATACTATTTTAATTACAAGCATTAATATACATTTATATATATATTCCTTGTGGGATCGACACTTGTACTCAAAAATACATTTTATTATAACTTGACGTTGTGCACTTGCAAGCAATTAAGAAAATTACCAACAATTGTCTTGTGACTAAATTATGTATGGGGTCGGAAAGCGTTAAATCATGAAAGAGGACCAACCTACCATGTTAAATTATGAACGGGTTTAGATCAGGATTGGAAAGCGTAAAGCATGAATGGGGACCAATCCACCCGTTAAAGCATGAACGGGGATCTCATGTATGTGGCAGTGGATACGTCCCTGTTAGCCCAGTACTGTGGTTTGTCTGATCAGGCATTTATTATGTATGGGTCACTTGCTATGAAACATACATCTACGAAAAATGATGAGATTATGTATGTTCAAGTACGTTCTAGTATGTAGCATGTTTAAGAAAAGTTTTCACGTTATGGCACGTCTATGTAGTGTAAGCATGTTCCAGTTCATTTCAAGTTCAAGTATGTATGTCCTATTTTGAAGTTGCATGTGGTTTTATTACGTATTATTTGTTACTACCAGTTTATGCGTGTTGAGTATTTAGACTCACTAGACTTGATCGATGCAGGTGAGGATGTTTACGAGGAGGCTGGAGGTGGGGACCAAGGAGCAGGCTTGGACTGAGCGCGAGGCTAGACCCGACGACCGCCCAAGTTTTAATCACATGTGAATTGTTTAAATACTCCGATTTATGTTACTGTTTTGATGACCTTGCAAAAACTTTTGGCAAACATTGTTTTGAGATCTCCCGTTGCAACTATTTTTGAGACGTACAGTTTACTTTATCAAAATTTGAAGGTTCACGATTTATTTAAGAAAATTTTAAATTTTTCCGCAAATTTTAAGTAGTAAAAGTACGGTACGTTACAATAACACCTCACTAAACCATATTCAACCCAATTCAATCCAATCAAAGCCTTTGAACACCCTAGGATGGCTACTAAACCCTTGCCCATATTTTCGAAACCATATTTCCTATGGACATGCAATGTAACGTCTCGAAAATCTGAAGGTCCACATGAACCACATGCACGTGAGTTATTAAATTCTTTGGTACTTTATTAAATTGTTTTAAAGCATAAAATGCATGTTTATTCCATGAATTTGTGTTTAATTATTTTTGTACATTTTATGCATAATTCATGCATGATAGGATTTAATTCATGAAACTTTAAAAGTTCATGCATTAGGGTTTCTAGGTGCACTTCATGTTCGATCGAGGAACGAAGAACGGAGAATTTTTAGGAAAAATATTTTATTACACGATTTATTTTTATAAATTAAGTTAAAATATTTTTAAGTGTATTTTTCAAAAATTAGATTTTATTGGGTATTTTACCCGCATGATTTTAATTTTAACGGTACGCAAATTTTATCGAATCGGGGACTTTTTAATGGTTCGACTAATCTTTTCAAAATCTTTTCAACACGAAATATTTTTCGAGAGTGTGTTTGGATTTAATGGGCCTATTTTTAAGCTTATTGGGCTTAATTATCTTTTTAATCTTTTAATTAAACAAGTTAGGCCCATTAGCTATTTGATTATTATTTATTTAACCTAAACCACTCCTTAACCTAAACTAATCCCTCCCACCAGCCGCCCATCCCCTCCAATCAGTCATCATCTTCGTGACGTGCAGCAGCTAAAGGTCTCGGTGTCACCATTTCACTTCAAGCAAGAACTCCTCTTCTAGGCCGTTTGTTCCTCGATCATTTGCTCTTAAATAATCACCAAGGCACGCCCCGTACTTTTATTTTTGCATCACATGCGTTGTACATCTGCTGTTATATGTGTCTTTGTACATGAAAATTTCGATCTATCACACAGCATGAAGATCGAAGATTTTGGGTGGTTTTTCTTTCATGTTTTAACAACTACTCACGTTTTACTGTGTGCTGTGCAAGGGGCTGCGGTTCTTGTGAGTTTTGGGACTGAATGTGAGGACAAAATGTGGAATGGAGGATTAGAAATCATGCTGGTATGGCTTGTAGAACCGTAGGAGCATTGTTGTGGTTGTGGCCGCGGGGGTGCTCTCTTAGGTGTACGGTTGTTGGTGAGTTGCGCCTTGCGACTTGCTCAAGGGCGTGACCGTGAGTTCAGCAGACCTAGAAGGACCTGAGGGGGTCTAGGTGTGGTGGGTTAGGGGCTGGTTCCATTGGCTAAGGGCTAGGAGCGTTGGTATAGGAAGGATGGTGGCTAGGGTTCTCGGGTGGGTTAGCACATGCTGTAAATTACAGCAGCTTTCTGGCCTATTATTCAAGTGTCTAAAGGTCTGGTTTTGAGGTTTTTAGGACCTTTTTGGTGTTTATTAAGTGTGGTAAAAAGTTGAGAAAGTTTTGGTTAAGTTTTGGTTCGATTCGGGTTAAAACCGGGACACCGGTCCGAGTTTTAAAACGAATTAGATAAGCCGGCACGAGTTTACGTTTAAGAACACCTTTTAAATATGTTTTGGGACATTTTAAGGAGTTTGGTAAGCTTCGGGACAATTTTATAGGTTCAGGGTTGAAACGATAATTTTTGGGTTTCCAAGGGCAAAATGGTCATTTTACACCTGGGTTGAGATTTTGGTCCTGGCAGCGCCCTGAGCACAAATCATGATATTTTTAAATGTTCATGCATCACGTTTACGATTTTTACGCTATTATAATAATTATGGTGCATGCTTGGTTTAAAGGAATCAAGAGAGAAAAAGTAAGAAAGTGAAGAGCACTCCGTCTCCACCGCGCCGCGTCGTTATTTCGTTTGTTTTCTGTCAAAACAAACCAAGGCATGTTTATATCTTCTTTCACTCTTCAATCAAGCCATATAGGTATTTTTAAATATCGCAAGTACATGATTTTATTGCAAGAAGATCGAAATTGTTCATATTTAATTATGTTAGTTAATTATATTACGTGCAAATATTCATTTTGAGATTTATGCGATATTGCTTGTGGTCACTTTACTATCATGCTTAAGTCCGGTCGCCAGTTACCGGCCCGGTCGCCAGTTACCGGTCAGTTCAGTTGTTTCACCCAGTATACTGTGGCAGTAGTCTGATCAGACATACATTATTAAGTCCGGTCGCCAGTTACCGGTCAGTTCAGTTCAGCTCAGTTCAGGGACCACTTGCGTAGACCATAATCTCACCAGAAAATTATTACAAGTTATTTCATTACAGGGCTCCAAGGAGCAAACATTTTCACTATGATATTTTCAGTTCAGTTATGCACGTACTATAATTACCATTGAAATGATATTTTACGTTACACCTCAGTACAGGAAATTTTCACTTGCATGCGACTTTATTATTTATTTACTTGTTATTTACGATATATGCATGCTGAGTCTTTAGGCTCACTAGACTTGATTGTTGTAGGTACTGATGATGTCGGGACCGAGGGCGGGGATTAGTGAGCCAGCTCGAGTCGGCAGTAGTGGGACCCGAGGACCTCATTTTCAGCATTTATTATTATTTGATTTCTCAGACATTTTTATATACTGTTGGATAAATTTCTAACTGTTGTTTCGAAAAATGTTAATTTCTTCCGCTGTCACTTTGAACATCAAACTTTATTTATCAGTTCAATTACGAATGGGGCAATTTCATTTAATTAAAAAGAAAATTTTTAAATTTTCCGCAAATTTTCAAGCACAGATTTCTAGGCCTTTACATGCAAGCTTCGACCCTAGCCCTCAAGCATCACGACCAGCTCCTAGTTGACCACCCTAGGACCCTCTTTGACACCTATGGACCATACTAGACTGAGCTTGAGAAGCATAAAGCCTGCAGCCCCTCAAAACCGTCCCAAACGCATGCGCACGACTTCTCCACATCACGCGATTGACCTTGCCCTTCGAGCCAACCCTCCTTCAGCCCTCTTAAGACCATCATGCAGCCCTCTTGGGTCTTCTAGTCATGCTCTAACAGTAGCTAGTTACCTTGGTCATCAAGGACACCTAGCCGAAGAACCCTTGCACACAAGGACTCTTAATTCCGTGCAAGCCTTCCCCTCTGCTGGTGCAGCCCTCGTCTAGTCTTCTATGGACCCTAAACAGGTTGGAAAAACGTCCCTCCAAGTTACCCTACCATGTAAATCCCTTTGTGCGTCATGAACTTAAGTTTTAAATCACAAAAACATGAATTGTATGCATGTATGCCCATAAAAACCAAAATAAAACTTGTGCATCATATTTTTCATGCAAGGTTAATCAAATATACATAATATGGTATGAAAGATGTTTGAAAGAAAGTTAAGGCGTGCCTTTGCGTATATTTCGCACAAAAAACGGCTTGCGATGCGAGGAACGTTGGCGAAGATGGACCCTTGATGATTTTCTTCAATAAAACGTGACTCCTCCTTCAAATTTTCTCGTGTGTGCATGTGTCTTGGCTGCTAAGAAGAGTCCTTGTGATTGTGTGTGTGGTGTGCGTGAGTTGTGAGGGTTTGGGGGTGGGTTTAGGCCTTTTAATTTAATTAAAACTCATAGCATAAATGAAACGTCTGCTCTTTTTATTGATTTAAAAGTGCTAGAAATTTTTATTTTTTTTCCACTCAATTTTCGGCCATGTCATTTAACACATGAAAATAAAATATTTTACCCCGCTAAAATAAAACCTCAACCACTAGTATTTTAAAAATCAAGTGCAATATTCATAAAATGAAATCGTCAAGAGTTTTACCAAACCTAAAAAGCAATAAGTTTGAAAAGTATAGCCCATACTAAATCTCTCAAAAATATCTCAAAAGCATAAATAAATAATCATGCATGACACATAATGAATTAAGCAATTAAATCATTTAATTACTTATTTTTCATATTTCTTAGATTTGCATGCCGTTAGGTTACGTCGCTTAATTTTGGACCTTACAATAAGCTTAAGTTCATTAACCTAGTATAATAGGACAATTTAGTCCATTATTTAATATTTAAAATAATTTGCTTAGGAAAATTTGTGAAAATGTTAGGCGAGTTCTAGATAAGTTCATATTTTCATCGAAAATCGAATATCGTTTAAAAATACGACTCGGCGTGTAAAAACACATCAAAAACCTCATTTTTGAAAATTCCATTTAAAATACACCACAAATTAAACAATTAAAATTATTATTTAATACAGATATTTTCCTTCATATGGTCCCCGGTCTCCGTTCCTCGATCGCGTCTCAAATAACTTTTAAAACATAGTTTTATGCATTCGAACAAAAAACCCTATTTTAACATGTAATCATGCACATCATAATTAATTCATGCCATTAAAACCATTTAATTAGTCATTTTACATTTTTCCTAGATTTGCATACGGTTGGATTACGTTATTGTATTTTGGACCTTACAATTCCTCCTTCCCTTAAATGAAATTTCATCTTCGAAATTAATAATTACCAAATAAGTCCGGATAGAGACTCCTCATGTCACTCTCGATTTCCCAAGTAGATTCTTCCTCCGATTGATTTAACCACTTGACTTTGATCATTTGTACAACCTTGTTCCGGAGTCTTCTTTCTTGCATATCCAAAATTTGTATAGGTATTTCCACGTATGACATGTTTGGAGTCAACTGCAGAGGCTCATAATTTAGTATGTGTGAGGGGTTTGACATGTACTTTCGCAGCATCGAGATATGGAACACATTGTGTATTCCAGCTAGCATCGGTGGCAACGCCACTCTATAAGCTAATGTTCCAATCTTCTCCAAAATCTCAAATGGTCCTATGAACCTCGGACTAAGTTTTCCTTTCTTGCCAAATATGATAATACCCTTCATAGGTGATATTTTTAAAAATATGTGGTCGCCTGTGGCAAACTCTAGCTCTTTTTGTCGCTTGTTAAAGTAGTGCTTTTTTCGGCTTTGTGCAGTCTTTATCCTATCTCGGATTTGGACTACTAGCTCTGATGTTTTCTCGATCAAGTCCGAACCAAATTTCCCTCTTTCACCAACCTCGTCCCAATGTATAGGTGATCTACACTTCCTTCCATATAGTGCCTCGTAAGGAGCCATACTTATAGATGATTGGTAGCTATTGTTATAGGTGAACTCCACTAGAGGTAACTTCGGTTCCCAACTTCTTTGGAAATCAATCACACAGGCTCGGAGTAGATCCTCCAAAATTTGAATCACCCTTTTAGACTGAACATCGGTTTGAGGATGAAATGCTGTACTGAATAACAACTTCGTCCCCATCGCTGCATGTAGACTCTTCCAGAAAGATGAAGTGAACCTCGGGTCTCGGTCAAAAACAATAGACACTGGAATCCCATGAAGTCGGACTATCTCTCGAATATACAGCTCTGCATACTGTGTCATGGTGAATGTCGTCTTGATAGGTAAAAAGTGCGATGATTTCATAAGACGATCAACTATCACCCAAATGGCATTGTATCCCTTGATAGTCCTCGACAGTCCCACAACAAAATCCATAGGAAGTGGTTTAAGCTTTCCGGTTGGCCTCTGATGCTCAGCCTTAACTTGCTGGCATGTCAAACACTCGGACACAAAACGCAAGATGCAGTGGTCTTTGAAGTGATAATTGAGTAATGACTGCTGTTTTTCGATTCAATGTGTCCGCTACTACATTAGCTTTTCTCGGATGGTATCTAATATCACAGTCGTAGTTCTTTACCAACGAAGCCTCATATTCAACTCTTTTTGGATGAAGAAGTACTTCAAGCTTTTATAGTCGGTGAAAATCTTGTACTTCTCCCCATATAAGTAATGTCTCCAAATCTTCAATGCAAATACTACCGCTGCAAGCTCGAGGTCATGAGTCGGGTAATTCTTCTCATGAACCTTTAATAGTCTAGACGCATAAACTATAACTCGGTGATTTTGCAACAAACCTGCGCCCAAACCAAGTTTCGAAGCGTCCGTATAAAGAACATACTCTCTTGTCCCGATGGCATCGACAGAACTGGCGCTGAAGTCAAGGCTTGCTTCAGTTTCCCGAAACCCTCTTGGCATTCGGATCTCCAAATAAATTTTGCATTTTTTTTCCTCAAAGTGGTCAAGGGTACTACAATAGATTAGAATTTTTGAATGAACTTTCGATAGTAGCCAGCTAGACCCAAGAAACTACGGATCTCGTTTACGATCTTTGGTACTGGCCACTCTCTAACTGCCTCGACTTTGCTTGGATCAATTTCCAATCCATCTCTAGAAATAATGTGGCCTAAGGACCCCACTCTCTCAAGCCAAAACTCGCACTTGCAGAACTTAGCGAATAACTTTCTATCATGCATTATTTGTAGCGTCGTTCTCAAGTGCTGACTATGGTCCTCTCGGCTCTTTAAGTAAATCAGAATGTCATCAATGAAGACTATGATGAATTGATCCAGATACGAATGAAATACGCGATTCATGAGATCTATGAAGATCTTCGGCCCATTGGTCAACCTAAATGGCATGAACATAAACTCGTAGTGCCCATATCGAGTCCTAAAAGCCGTCTTATGAACATCGGACTCTTTCACTTTCAATTGGTGGTATCCCGAACGAAGATCTATCTTCGAGAAAATCGATGATCCTTGCAATTGATCAAATAGGTCTTCGATTCTCGGTAAGGGATACTTATTCTTGATGGTGACCCTATTCAGCTCTCGATAATCTATACAAAGTCACATACTACCATCCTTTTTCTTCACGAATAATACCGGTGCGCCCCAAGGAGAACAACTAGGGCGAATAAAAACCTTGTCTATCAATTCTTGAATTTGATCCTTTAACTCTTTCATCTCGGCAGGTGCTAGACGATAGGGTGCCTTAGAAATTGGCACAGTGCCCGACATCAACTCAATAGCAAATTCCACTTCTCGGTCCGATGGAATGCGAGAAACGTCCTCAGGAAAAAAGCTATGAAAGCATCTGACGACCTCAACATCCTCTAGCTTCTAACTGACAAGAACATGTGTTGAAGTAACACATGCTAGAAAAACTTGGCAGCCTCGCTTCATAAGCTTCCTCGCACAAATGCAGGAGATGATGTGTGGCATTTGTTTGTTTCTCACTGCCTCAAAGATAAAAGATTTGCCGTTGGGTGGTCGAATAGATACTGACCTATGCCAAAAATCTATCGAAGCTCCATTCAATGATAGCCAATCCATGCCAAGTATGATGTCGAATTCCAGAATTGGGAGTATGATAAGATCTGCCCGAACCACATCTTTTTCGCAAACGAAGTTCCAGATTCTTCACAATGCTCGAAGTGACGATTTGATCACCGGAAGGAATAGAAACTTTGAAGCCCAATCACATATCCTTGTGTATAATATTTAGTCGCTTGACGAATGTCTCGGATATGAATGAGTGTGTAGCTCCCGAATCCAACAATGCGTAGGTAGCTACACATAAAATGAATATCCTTATTGCGACAAATATACCGTCAAATCTATTTGTGTTGAAGCTTAATGATTTTCTATCATTAAATGCTTGGACCCTAGTATTTCTCCAAAAAAATATGCATTGTAATCCCTTAAATTTTTGAAAATATCCTTTTCATCCTTAAAAGTTTCGAATTTTACCATTCTAGTCCCCAAAAGTTTCGAAAATTGCATTTTAGCCCCATAAATTTCGAATTCCATCAAATTAGGCCCTAAAATTTTGGAATTTATTGTTTTAACCTTTAGGATTTCGGAAATTGCGAAATCAGTCCCTAATTACCTAAGATATGCAAAACAGCCCCTAGACTTTTTTAAAATTCCAATTTAGTCCCTGAATTTTTTAAAATTCCATGTTCATTCTAGAATTTTCGGTTTATCTCAATTTCAGTTCTTGGACTCTTCAAAATTTCGGATTGGCCCCTTAAAGTTTCGGCTATGTGAAATTTAGCCCCTTAAGTTCGAATTTTGCAATTTTCTCCCCTTAATTTTCGAAAATGCCATACACGTCGTGCTGTGGCCTCGGAGCATGCTGTGCCTGCTACTCAAAGAAACGTGTCATGGCCTCTAGAACACAATTAGCAGCATCCCCATTAGGAAGTATGGGTGCATTCTCTTGACGATCCCCATTACTCTTAACTTGCCTATCGGTACTGTAACGATCATGGGCCTCGGCCCATACCCATGCACCACTACTGGTCATGGATCGTTAGGATGGTCCAGCATGAGCCCTAGCCCATGCCCATGCACCGTCACTCATAGAATACCCCACCCTTGGAAAGTTGTTTCTTTCGCCTCTCCCAACACTTGAACCCAGGACCTCCAGACATAAGTACCTAGATTCTTAAAGTGTTGGTACTAGTTGGACTAGTGGCATGTGAGGCCCGAGGCCGAAGAGGGTGGGGGTTGATCGCCGTGCCATGAGGTTGGATGGACAATGAGCGGCTCCTGGCAGGCTTCTAGGCGGAGGGAACATGAATGAACCGATTTTACACAGGAAAGAGAGGGATTTCGAAACATTTCAGGTATGAGACTGTGCAATTGCGGAGGGCTTAAAAGATTTGATATGTACTACTCATCACTAAGGTGCATCTTTTTTTTCAGGAGCTCATCACATAAGAACTCCTATGTTAAGCGTGCTTGACTTGGGGCAATTCTGAAATTGGTGACCCCCAGAGAATTTTCTTAGGGTGCGTGTGAGTGAGGACATAAACACGCTGAAAAGACTCGTCTTGATACAGTGAGGACAGTCGTCGAATCTGGGGCGTTACAGTTGGTATCAAAGCAGGGGTCCTGTATAGGGTTATGCCACCGCCAGCTTCTGCAGCTCAGTCTTCAAGCCTCAAGTCTGTAAGCTTTTACGTATTAAAAGTTTTAAATATTTTACTGCTATCACCTACATGATTACATGATACACATTTTATGATGATTTATTGTGCATGTTTAGCTGCTTTCATGATTTAAAGATTTACTGTTATGAAAACTAGATTAAATTGCATGATGGGTTACGTTTATAATTGGACTATATTCAGATATCATGCCTCCCAGATGCGTCCCAGTACAGATCTTCAGGATGATATTCTTGGAGGCAGTAGAGGCCTTCCACCACCACCACCGCTATTGGATGCAGCTATCCGTGTACTGGAGGGTATGGCTAGACTTCTAGAGCAGGCGCAGCAGGGTCCTCGACATCAGACAAACGTATATGAGCAGTTTAGACGGCTCAACCTGAAGGAGTTCTGGGGCACCACTGATCCATTCTTGGCAGAGAGTTGGATTTGATCCTTAGAGCTGCATTTTTAGTACCTGGATATGAGGGAAGGCGACTGGGATCAATTCAAGGAGGCGATCTATGGTAAGTATTTTCCAGCTGATGTCAGGGGTCGCCTGACGAGGGAGTTCATGAGTCTCCGCCAGGGGGACTCGTCAGTGGTAGAGTTTATACGGAAGTTTGACAGGGGCTATCACTTTGTGCCCCTTATTCCTATAGATGCCGCCCAGAAGTTGAGGTATTTCATGGACGAACTCAGGCCAACTTTGCGTCGGGATGTGATGCTTATGAGACCTGCTAGTTATGATGAGGCGAATGGGTGTGCTTTTCAGGCGGAGCAGACCCTGAGAGATATCGATTTTGAAACCGCCTAGAAATTGTTTATTAAACTGTCGCTATTAGCGACGGTTAAGCAAAAATCGTCGATATTAGCGACGGTTTTTGTTTAAACCGTCGCTATTTAAAATATTACGACAATTTTAATAAAACCATCGCTAAATATAACAACAGTTTAAGAAAAACCGTCGCTAAATATAGCAACAGTTTAAGCAAAACCGTTGTCGTTTGTCCAAAAAAACACGCTAATAGACAATGATTTTTAGAAAACCATTGTATTTGCTTAAAAAAATGCTCAAAAACAATGATTTTCACTAAAACCATCGTTAAAAAGTAAAAGACAACGATTTTTTTGTAAAACCGTTGTCTTTTAAGTATTGTATATTCAGTATTTTCTTGTAGTCGTGGGGCACCTTGAGATGCTTCGTATGCAAAGAGGAGGGACACAAGGCTGCAGATTGCCCTAGGAACCAGGGCCCCACTACTGACAGGGCGTATGTGATGTACGTCGAGGAGGCAGAGGCTGAGCCCAACTCTACCTTGATCACAGGTAATTTTTATGCTTAAGTTTTATGTACTTACAACTTTGATGGCATTGGGTGATTTGATTGTTATGGGAATTAATTTGTGGGATTGAGGACATAGAAATAATTAGGATGCATGCTCTACCAAGATGAATTTAAGGATTGAATTGAGAATTTTAGAGGACCTATTTGCAAAAATTGAAATTTTAAAGGGCTGATTCGAAATTTTTGGGAATTTTGTGGGTCAAACTCTTAATTTTCGAAAAATTTTAAGTGGAATGGATTAAATTCAAAATTTTTGGAGACAAAAATGCAATTTTCGAAAATTGTAGGACCGAATTGTACAGAAACCGAAACTTTAAGGACCGATTTGCAATTTCCAAAATTATTACAGGTAAATTTTCGAGATTTCCTTCTTGGGTGCTAGGGTTAAATCAGTAATTTTCAAGGAACTTGGGATAATTGCTGGTAGAAATTTCTTAAGTTTCAATGCGAACAGATTTGATGATATGTTTTGTCGCAGGAAGGATATATATTTCAGGTGTAGCCATACATGAATTGTTAGATTCCGGAGCTACACCTTTTTTTATATCCGAGACGTTTGTCCAATGACTAGGAATCATACCAGTGGCGATGGATTCAGTATTCAGAGTATCGATTCCATCCGGGGATCAGATGTTCACTTCTCTGATAGTGAGGACATTGGAGCTTCGGTTACAGAAATATGCGGGGCAGGCAGACTTGATTGTGCTACCGTTGCCGAAGTTTGATATTATTTTGGGTATGGGCTGTGTAAAGCCCAAAATCAGTATACGTAAAACCCATGCAATTATTTAAGTTTAAAATGAGTTTTAACGGTACATGACTTACGATTTGCATTATTTTAAATTATTTATGTTTATTAATGCACGTTAAAATGTTTTCTTGAGTTTCATGTTTCTGGCGAATATTCGATACGGGATCGGGAAAAGAGACTGGCGACGATTTAGACAATTTACGAAAAATGTCGCATTTTATTTCAAGTCAATAAAATTAGTATTTTAAATGATTTTTGAAGTTTTAAGTACTTTAAAGCCTAATTTAATTATTAGGTGATTTTTAAGATTTTAAAATTTCAAAGTTATCACTTGAATATTTTATTCTAAATTGTGAGATTTTAGTAAAGTTAATAGTGGTTAGTATTCTTAATTAGCAAGTTATTTATCAATTAAACCCTTAATACCCCACTAACCCACCACCCCATTAACACACACGTTACACTCACACACACATGCACATATATATTCACACACTTGGTCTTTGCACACACACATATCTCTTGCACCCTTTCATTTCTTTTTAGAGAGAAATTGGAGAGTTCTTTGGCTATTTCTTCAGCAGCCCCATCTCCACTTTTCTCCTTCAAAATTTCAGCAACCACACGTTGATTTTAGTAGAAAAATCGTGCCTCAAGTCGTCCGGATCGCTTCCCGCACCGCTTCGCTTCGTTATTCGCCGCATCGTGAGTTTTAAAGATCAAAGGCACATATATTCTTTCGTTTTTGCATCGATCTTGTCATAGTAATTATTTTGATGTATATTGTTTGAAAAACATGTGTATGTGATGCAAACGTTTGAGAAAAAAATGTTTAAAATGATTTTGGATCAAAATTTTGGATCTCAAAAATCGAGTCTGCTGTCTTTTTGAATACTGAGAATTTTTGGTCGATTTTGTGGAAAACCTTTCAACATATAAAACGTAGAAATTTTTGATATATTCGATTTGACAGTAAATTCGTAATTTTTGGACAAGAAACGAATGAGTTATGATCATTTTTGTTGGACTGCTCAAGCTGTAAAAATTTCTGTGCCACCAAATCCATCACCTTCTGTTTTTTTAAATTCTGATACTTATAGATTGGTTTTCTAGAAATGTTTTCAACATATGATTTGTAGTAATCTGTGTTTTCTTCGATTTGACAGTAAATTCGTAATTTTTTTGATAAGAAATGAGAGAGATATGATTTTTATCGTAAACCCGCTCAAGCTTTGAAAATTTGTGCATGTTCTTCATGTTTTCTCAAGTTTTAGTTGCAGGCTTCGTTACGATCTTCTGAATCTTTGCTGGTTTGGTTAGGGCAGCATGTCCAGAGCGTTCCAACGAATCTCTTGACATTTTTAAGTATGTTCAACGTGCAAAGAAAATATTTTTATGTTTTTGAGGTATGCTAAATGTCTAGTGACCAATTATGAACGGGTTTGGAAGTCGGTGAACGTGGCCGAGGACCTCTCCTCCCAGGTAAAGTATGACTGGGTTTGATCAGAATTGTAAAGCAGTAAAGTATGACCAGGGACCAATCCACCCGGTAAAGTATGACCGGAGATCTTATGTATGTGGTAGTGGACATCCCTGCCAGCCTAGTCCTATGGTTTAGTCTGATCAGGCGCATTATGTTACGTGTCACTTGCTTTGAAACATATCTCTACACAAAATGATGAAGTTATGTATGTTCAAGTATGTATGATGCAAGTTTGTTTACGAAAAGTTTTATGATGATGGCACATCTTAGTTTATGTTAGTAAGTTCAAGTTTCAAGTATGTACGTTCTACTTTAAAAATGAATGTGATTTAATTATGTATTACTCGTTATGCCCAGTTTATATGTGTTGAGTCTTTAGACTCACTAGACTTGATCGATGCAGGTGAGAACGAGCATGAGGAGACAAGAGGTGGGGACTACTGAGCTGGCTTGGACTGTGCGGAGGCTAAACCCGAGAACCGCTTACGTTTTAAGAAATTTTTATGCATGTATCAAATTCTCTGATTTTCACGGGATTACTTTATGATGTTTAAACAAGAGTTTTTGCAAAGTTTGATTGTTGTTTTTTTATTTCAAATATTTTAGATGAGAAGATTATTTTTATCACAATTTGAAAGTTTATTATTTATTTAAGAAAATTTTTATTTTTCCGCAAATTTTAAAAAGTTCAAAATATGGTATGTTGCAGTTGGTATCAAAGCGGTGTTCTTGTAAAGGGTTATACCTACTGCCAGTTGCGAGAAGCTCACGTAGTCACACCTCAAGTCTGTAAGTTTTAAATTCTTTCATGTAAAGTTTCAAGTCATGATTTCAGCATGTACATGTTTTAAGCTCGAATTACGTTCATCTTATGATATAGATATTATGTTCATGCATGTTGGGTTTACGTGTTGGGTAAATAATGGAACTATATGCCTCCTAGACATATGGTTGCCCGTGGGTCAGGTGGTGAGAATAGAGAGTCTCGGGATGAGGATATGGTCACTCCTCCTCGCCCACCGCCAGATAAGCAGGCACAGATGCTTGCAGGTTTGACTCAGCTCTTTGCATAGTTTGTGAGGAACAATGCTGGAGTTGATACAGGGGCGAGGCCAAGGCCAGAGGCAGTTTATGAGATGTTCAAGAGGATGGACCCAAAGGAGTTCTTGGGGACTACTGACCCGATGATAGCGGAAGGATGGATTAAGTCCATCGAGGTTATTTTTGCGTTTATGGAGCTGTAGGATGCAGACAGGGTCGGGTGTGCCACATTTCTACTGACCGGGGATGCCAGACTATGGTGGGAGAGCGCATCAGTGTCAGTGAACTTACGAACACTGACTTGGGATGGGTTCAAGGAGGTTTTATACTCCAAGTACTTCACTGAGGATGTACACTCCCACCTGACCAGGGAGTTCATGACGTTGCATCAGGGAGACAGCATCGTAGCTGAGTTCGTGAGGAAGTTTGAGAGGGGGTGTCACTTTGTACCCCTGATTGCCATGATGCCCGGGAAAAGCTGAGGCATTTTATTGATGGGTTGCGGCTGATCTTGCGCCGTGACATGAGAGTTGTTGGTCCTACTACTTATGCAGTTGCTGTGTCGAGAGCTTTGGCGGTAGGAGGACTAGAGGGACATTGAGGTCAACAGGCAGGGAAAGAGGCCCTATCAGGCACCTTGTCTTGAGGAATCTTTGTAAGTCATTAAGAAACTTAGGATTAAGTGGATATGAGTACTGGAATTAGGTTATCTAAGACTACTTGGGTTGTGTAAGTTTTAATTTCAAGTTTATGAAAGAGGTGTTTATTCTGGGATATCGGGTGAAATAAAAAACAAAAGGAAATTAGTTGTATTTAACATAGGTTACCAATGGACGAATATTAATATTTTTTTATCAAGTAAGAAATCCAAAACCTTTATATGAGGATTCTAGAATTCTATGGGTTATAAGTGAAGTTGATTTATTAGGGTTAGTCCATCATTAACAGTGGGAAACTTATTAAGTTTTATAAATTAGAATTAATTAAGTATTGAGGATACGTCAAAATGTGACATTCGTTCCAATGAGAAAGGTCCAAGTATCTTAGGCCTCAATTATAATGTAATTGGGAAGGAAATAGTTTAAGCATGTGTTTGATGCTAGGAAGGTTTTATTATTTAAGCAGAAGATCGATATTGTATATTTTGGGGTTTTATGGATTAATGTTACTCGAAATTTAAGATTAGCTACAATTTTATATTTGGAATGTGCTTGTAATTAGCTAAGTTACGTAATTTTGGTGTCGTAAGGTAAATATTCAATTCAAGCTTCGTAGGTCAGTATTATTATGTGGTTAAGATAAGGTTTAACTTTTGAGTGTAGTACCAAGGATAAAAGTTGATCAGTAACTTTTGGTGCTAAGATTTCTTAGGTTGAACTGCATAAATGCTAATGTAATAGATCGATGAACATTACGGGTATAGTATAAGTAAAGTAAGATACGATAAGTTTGAACCTCCATTTCTAATATTGAGAATTGTGAAAAAGTCAGAATTCGAGGTCATAGTAAAGTAAAACTAAGACAACCTTCAGAACCTGGTATAGGCACTACGAGTTCTTTGTAATGCCATTTGGATTGACGAATGTTCCAGCAATTTTATGGACTTGATGAATCGAGTATTCCATCCCTACTTAGATCAATTCGTCAAAGTGTTCGTTGATGACATTCTCATATACTTGAAGAACTATGAGGAGTACAGTCAGCACTTGTGTACAGTTTTGCAGGTCTTGCAAAGTCGCAAGTTGTTTGTGAAATTCAGTANCTATCTTTTAATTAGTTTGGCTCGTTTGTCTGTCTGCATTCTGTAAACCATTTTTCTGAGCATTTATCGGTATTCCAACTCCGTGAGAGAAATCGTTGCCATAAATTGAAACATTTATTAACCTGTGAGGATATGGAGTTGAGACTTTTACTAGGAATTTCTGAAGGCCGTGTACATTTAACTACCTGAAATAAGCTTTGAATTGATCATCTCAAATTATTTCATAAATTATAATTATGATGATCTTGATATAACTTTGACAGTTTTCAAATTTAATTTAAACACATAGATAGTTTTGATTACATTTCTATTTAAATTAATCAATATGTTTTGTATTGCTATTAACGCTTAAATTGCTAGGGACTAGCAATAAGCTGGTTGGGAGGTGTGATAAAAAAAATTGTACATTAATTAAATGTTTTATAATATAAATATATAGTTTTTGTTTTATTAAATGTTTAAATATTATATGTTTTATAATAAATTGTATAAAATATAAGTTGTGTAATTACAAGTTTTTACTATTTTTTACAGGTTCGATAAAACAAGAATGAACTTGGCGTTGCAAATGGAGTTAAAATGATTCTTGGACCTGTAGAAAGTTGATTATAATATCTACAATATTATTGACAAGCATGAGATAAAAATCCTCTCACAATTGGGATCAAATTAAGCAACAAAAAAAGTTACCAAAGGAGTAGCAGTTTTACCATACTCTAGTATTTAATTTGTACAATAAATTTCTCTCTTTCTTTTTTTTATTTTTTTTATTTTTTTT
>NC_133318.1:11601763-11602673 GCF_012295235.1 Primulina huaijiensis
TCCCTAATGTCAAAATAACTATTAATAAAGAGTACATAATGAAAGAGATATCACCTGGAATTTTATTGAAGATAACAAACTGAAACAAACACAAACCAATCCACGACTTTTGAATCAATGATCCAACTTCCTTTTCTTATTGCTTGATTGCGACCAATTGATCTTTGTTATCATCGGATCAGGCTTATGAACAAAAGCTTCCAAATCATCAATTAATTGGTCGGCAGTCGAAGCACAGATGAGCATCCGTCGTGAATTTTCTGAAATGAAATTTTGTTCCACAGCTTTATCAAGAAATGTCAACAAATTGTCATAATAATTATTGATATTCAACAAGTCCACAGGTTTATTATGGATATTAAGTTGTGCCCAAGAAACAGTGTGAAAAATTTCTTCTAATGTACCAAAACCACCTGGTAGTGCGATAAAAGCTTCAGAATTTTCAATCATTTGAGTGGCTCTTTCATACATAGAAAAAACTTTCAATTCCTCTCCAATCGTAACACCTATAATATTCTTTTCAGCTAAAGCTGTAGGAATAATACCCAAAACCTGACTACCTCCAAAATGAGCAGATGTTGAAACAGATCTCATTAACCCAATATTACCTCCCCCATATACCAAGTGAATTTTTCTCTCAGCCAATATCTTTCCAAGATTATTATCTGCTTCTACAAACACTTCATTTTTTCCAGGACTCGACCCACAAAATACACAAATATTTTTCAATGATTGTGCGGAGTTTCCAGCCATGTTTTTTTTACTTTCTTCTTTTTTTGTCTGCGAAAATAGAGAGAAAGATGAGAGATTTTATAGGGGTAATATGTTATCAGGACAAAACTATGTGTCACAGTTGTAAACAGATTAAACAATAGTGTGATTGTGGCTCACAATTTTCCTCTGGTTTTAC
>NC_133318.1:11602773-11606778 GCF_012295235.1 Primulina huaijiensis
ATTTGTTCGACATGGAATTGCCTCTATCCATTTGGAAACATAATCCACTGCAACTAAAATATACAAGTATCCAAACGACGGTGGAAAAGGTCCCATAAAATCTATTCCCCAACAATCAAAGATTTCAATTTCAATAATAGGATTCAAAGGCATCATGTTTTTTTTTAAAATCGCACCCAATTTTTGACAGATTTCGTGGATGTCTTTAAACAAAGTGTGCCAATAAAATCCACACTGCAAGATTTTTGCAGCTGTTTTCTTTGAAGAAAAATGTCGTCCGCATGCTTCTGAATGACAAAATTTAATGACACTACTTACCTCATTGTCGGGTATGCAACGTCAAAAAATTTGATACGGACAATACTTGAACAGATACGGATCATCCCAATAAAACTTTTTTACCTCATTCAAAAATTTTCTTTTATCTTGTGAACTCCATTGCGGTGGCCTTTTTCCTGTCACAAGAAAATTTACTATGTTAGCAAACCAAGGTGTAGTAGTAACTGAAAATAGATGTTCATCAGGAAAATTATCGTTAATTGGTGTCGTTTCACAAGATGATCCTGTTACTAGTCTCGATAAATGATCGGCTACGACATTCTAGGTTCTTTTTTTTTCTTTGATCACAATGTCAAATTCTTGGAGCAACAAAATCCATCGTATCAGTCGTGGCTTTGCATCCTGTTTGGTCAACAAATATCTAATAGCAGAATTATCAGTAAACACGATAGTTGTTGATCCAATCAAATAAGAACGAAATTTATCTAATGCAAATATTACAGCAAGTAGTTCTTTTTCAGTTGTGGAGTAATTCATTTGAGATGGTTTAATGTTTTACTTGCATAATATATCACATAAGGCTTACCGTTTCTTCTTTGACCCAATACTGCACCGACTGCATAATCACTCGCATCGCACATGATTTCAAATGGTAAAGACCAATCAGGAGGTTGCATGATAGGAGCTGATGTTAAATGTCGAATGATTTTATCAAAAGCATTTTGACATTCTTGAGTCCACTCAAATNTTTTAAAACTTTTTCCAAATTTTCAAGAAAATTATCAAATGTATTCCCAAAGACAGTTAAATCATCCATGAAAATTTCCAAACAATTTTCAACCATGTCGCAAAAAATGCTTAGCATACATCTTTGAAATGTTGCTGGGGCATTGCATAATCCAAATGGCATCCTTCTAAATGCAAATATTCCAAAAGAACATGTAAATGTAGTTTTATCTTGATCTTCGAGTGCAATGGGAATTTGATAATAACCTGAATATCCATCAAGAAAACAGTAGTATGGATGACCTGCTACTCTTTCTAAAATTTGATCCAAAAATGGTAATGAAAATGATCTTTTCTAGTGGCGTCATTTAATTTTTTATAATCAATACACAGCCGCCAACTAGATGGGACTCGACTTGTTAACAATTCACTTTTTTCATTTTTTATCACTGTGATGCCAGATTTTTTCGGAACTACTTGTGTTGGGCTTACCCACTTACTATCAGAAATAGGGTAGATAATCCCAACATCAAGTAGTTTGAGAACGTCAGTTTTCACATTATCTTTCATGTATGGATTTAATCTTCTTTGTGGTTGTTGAGATGTTTTTGCATTTTCTTCTAATTGAATTTTGTGAGTGCAAATTAGTGGATTAATGCCCTTGAGATATTTTAATGTCCAACCAATTGCATTTTTATGTCTTTTAAGCATATCAACTAATTTACCTTCTTCATCACTTGCTAGTTTGGAAGAAATTACCACCGGATATTTTTCATCTTCTCCAAGAAATGCATACTTCAATTCTTCTGGCAAGGGTTTTAACTCCAATATGGGTGGTTCGTCTTTGTTCTCATATTTTGCATCAAATTCTTTCTCTGATCCTGGTAACAAGTGATACCTGATAAAATCATCAAGATCAATTTCAATATTTTCTTCAACAGTTTCAATTGAACAAATATCTAATTAATCACGATTACTCCCTTCTTGAATGTTTTCTTCCACAAGAGTTTCAATAAGATTTTCATCTTCACTTTCATCTCCTTTGTCATGTGGTTGCTTACAAAGAGTAAACACATTAAGCTCCAAGGTCATGTTACCAAATGTCAACTTCATTATTCCATTCCTGCAATTTATAAGAGCATTAGAAGTTGCTAAAAATGGACGACCTAAAATTACAGGAATTGCATTACAAGCTTCGATAGGTTGTGTATCTAAAACTATGAAATCGACAGGATATACAAAGTTATCAACTTGGACCAACACGTCTTCTACTATACCTCTTGGCACTTTAACAGATCTATCAGCAAGTAAAAGTGTTACCGAAGTAGGTTTTAACTCGCATACATTGAATTCTAGATAAACTGAATATGGAAGTAAATTCACACTAGCTCCAAGGTCAAGCAAGGCTTTTTTAATCTTTCGTTCTCCAATAATACAAGAAATAGTAGAAAAACCAGGGTCTTTGTATTAAGCATTATTATTTTGAATGATTGCACTTACTTGTTCGGCTAAAAATGTTTTCTTTTTCACATTCAATTTTCTTTTCACAGTGCACAAGTCTTTCAAAAATTTGGCATATAATGTACCTGTTTTATTGCATCTAATAAAGGAATATTAACTTTTACTTGTTTAAAAATATCATATATATCAGAATTCAAATTTGATTTTTTTGTATTTTTCAATGCATGAGGGAATGGTGGTGGCACTATCTGTTGAAACTCCTCTTCTCAAGTTATGGGTTCCACTTCCTTACCCTTTGGAGTTGATTTATCATCATCTTCACAAGGTTCAAGAATGGATTTTTCCACAACCTTACCACTTCGAAGGGTAATAACATATTTTACCTGATCCATCGGTTGAGTTCCAGAAGTTCCAGTTTGTGAATGATGATCCTTGGGATTAGGCCGAAGTTGTGAAGGAAATTTACCTTTTTCATGAAAATTAAGTGCAGATGCAAATTTAAGAAGAGTATCTTTCAAATCTGTCATGGTTTGAGCAGTTTGAGTATTGATAGACTCTTGCTTTGCAATGAAAGAATTCAATATATCTTCCAAATTCTTTTTAGGTGGAGGAACATAAGGTGCATAATTTTGAAAATTTTGTTGATTTTGGAAATGTGGTTGTGAAAATTGTGCAGCATTATCATTTCTCCAACTAAAATTTGGATGATTTCGCCAACCTGGATTGTAATTTTGAGAAAATGGTTCAAAATGTTTACCTTTTGAAATTGTTCAAAACATTGGCTTGTTCATGGAGACATTCTTTAAAAGAGGGCAAAGTGGGACAATCTTTTGTAGAATGATCACTTGTATCACAGATGTGACACGCAATTTTCTGAACAGATTTTAATTGACCATTCTTTTTCAATTCAAGTGCTTCAAATTTTCTTGCCAAAGAAGTAAATCTAGCTTGTAGATCATGTTCATCTTTGAGGGTATACATACCTCCACCAGATGTGGGATATTGAATCTTGTTTGATGGTTCGATTGTACCTATAGTGTCCCAATTTTGAGCATTTTCAGCTAATGAATCGAGATACTCAATTGCCTCGTTTGGATCTTTATCTTCAAATGTTCCATTACACATAAATTCAACCATTTGCCTATCTTTAGGTGTTAAGCCTTCATAAAATTGAGAAACAACTCTCCAAATTTCAAAACCATGATGTGGACAAAGATTAAGCAATTCTTTATATCTATCCCAACACTGATAAAAAGTTTCTCCTTGTTTTTGAGTGAAAGTGATGATTTGCCTTTTGAAAGAATTTGTTCTATGAGATGGAAAAAACTTTTTCAAAAATTGTTGTTGCAATTCATCCCAAGTTCGAATGGATCCCGATCTAAGATTTTGTAGCCAAGTTTTAGCTTTATCTTTTAAAGAAAAAGGAAAAAGCTTAAGTCGAATGGTGTTCATGCTACAATTTAGATCATTATATGTGTTGCACACTTCTTCAAATTCTCGTAAATGCATGTATGGATTTTCAGAATCTAAGCCATGAAA
>NC_133318.1:11608927-11614866 GCF_012295235.1 Primulina huaijiensis
CATTTGGATTATGCAATGCCCCAGCAACATTTCAAAGATGTATGCTAAGCATTTTTTGCGACATGGTTGAAAATTGTTTGGAAATTTTCATGGATGATTTAACTGTCTTTGGGAATACATTTGATAATTGTCTTGAAAATTTGGAAAAAGTTTTAAAAAGATGCGAGGAAAAAGGTCTTATTTTAAATTGGGAAAAATGTCATTACATGATTACTTCTGGAATTGTTTTGGGACATGTCGTGTCATCTCATGGAATTGAAGTTGATAAAGCAAAAGTTGATGTCATTGCCAATTTACCCCCTCCAAAAACCATTAAAGAAATTCGCTCATTTTTGGGACATGCTGGATTTTATAGGAGGTTTATAAAGGACTTTAGTTTAATCTCTAAACCCATTTGTAACCTCTTAACAAAATACAGTACATTTGAGTGGACTCAAGAATGTCAAAATGCTTTTGATAAAATCATTCGACATTTAACATCAGCTCCTATCATGCAACTTCCTGATTGGTCTTTACCATTTGAAATCATGTGCGATGCGAGTGATTATGCAGTCGGTGCAGTATTGGGTCAAAGAAGAAACGGTAAGTCTTATGTGATATATTATGCAAGTAGAACTTTAAACGATGCTCAAATGAATTACTCCACAACTGAAAAAGAACTACTTGTTGTAATATTTGCATTAGATAAATTTTGTTCTTATTTGATTGGATCAACGACTATTGTGTTTACTGATCATTCTGTTATTAGATATTTGTTGACCAAACAGGATGCAAAGCCACGACTGATACGATGGATTTTGTTGCCCCAAGAATTTGACATTGTGAACAAAGATAAAAAAAAGGAACCGAGAATGTCGTAACCGATCATTTATCAAGACTAGTAACAGGATCATCTTGTGAAATGACACCAATTAACGATAATTTTCCTGATGAACATCTATTTTCAGTTACTACTACACCTTGGTTTGCTAACATAGTAAATTATCTTGTGACAGGAAAAATGCCACCGCAATGGAGTTCTCAAGATAAAAGAAAATTTTTGAATGAGGTAAAAATATTTTTATTGGGATGATCCGTATCTGTTCAAGTATTGTCCGGATCAAATTTTTCGACGTTGCATACCCGACAATGAGGTAAGTAGTGTCATTAAATTTTGTCATTCAAAAGCATGCGGAGGACATTTTTCTTCAAAGAAAACAGCTGCAGAAATCTTGCAGTGTGGATTTGATTGGCCCACTTTGTTTAAAGACACCCACGAAATCTGCAAGATCTGTGAAAATTGTCAAAAATTGGGTGCGATTTCAAAAAGAAACATGATGCCTTTGAATCCTATTATTGAAATTGAAATCTTTGATTGTTGGGGAATAGATTTTATGGGATCTTTTCCACCGTCGTTTGGATACTTGTATATTTTAGTTGCAGTTGATTATGTTTCCAAATGGATAGAGGCAATTCCATGTCGAACAAATGATCATAAAATCGTCATCAAATTTTTAAAAGAAAATATTTTTAGTAGATTTGGAATTCCTCGAGCCATGATAAGTGATGGGGGAACTCACTTTGTTAATAAACCATTTGCTTCATTAATGAAAAAATATGGTATTACTCACAAAGTAACTACTCCTTATCATCCTCAAACAAATGGACAAGTTGAATTAGCTAATAGGGAGATAAAGCAAATTTTGGAAAAAACTGTTAACTCAAATAGAAAAGATTGGTCTCTGCGACTTAATGATGCACTTTGGGCATATCGAACAGCTTTTAAAACATCATTGAATATGTCTCCCTATAGGTTGGTTTACGGAAAACATTGTCATTTGCCTGTGGAATTGGAACATAAAGCTTATTGGGCGATCAAAACTTTTAATTCAAGCATGGATGATGCCAACAAATTGCGTAAATTGCAACTTAATGAACTTGATGAACTCAGAAATGACGCGTATGAGAATTCAAGGATTTATAAAGCAAAAATCAAATCATTTCATGATAAAACAATTCTTAGAAAATCTTTTGAGATTGGTAAAAAAGTTTTGCTTTATAATTCGCGACTTCACATATTCCCAGGAAATCTACGATCAAGATGGAAAGGCCCATATGTTGTAAAGCATTTGTATACTTAAGGAGATGTGGATATTGAAAATGCTAAAAATGGTGATGTTTTTAAAGTAAATGGACAAAGGCTTAAACCATTTTTAGAAAATGAAATTTTTCAAGAAGAGTTTATTTCCCTTTCCGATCCTTGATTTTTTTTGTGTTGCATTTAATTTTGTTTGTTTTTATTTCATGTTTCCTTAATCTTTTTATTTTCCCGGTTAAATGACGGATAACGGTACTCCGTGACTCTCATAGTCGGTTTAATTAGTTTCCCATAATTGCTGATACAAAAATTAAAAAAAAAATTAATCATTTCTTCTCTTTTCAAAATGGATGAAATTCTCTCAAAAATTTGTAAATATTTTCTCTCTGTTTCTGAAAATGTTCTAAGAAAAATTTATTCAGTAAGGTGTGAAAGATTGAGATTGCTAATGCAAAAAGGAATTCCAGAAGATATTCGTCTTGTAATAGAAGCTAAGGTCCGATTAGGAAGAGAAGTTCCATAATCATTGCTCATTCGGTATTTGCCTGGAATAGGAAAAAGCACTTACGCGAAAAAACGAAGAGCCAAAAGTTTAGGGGTTTGTCATAAGTGTGCAGGATGGACTTGTGACAAACGATGCAGATCTTTGGGATGTGTTGCCAATAACAGAGAAGATAAAATTGGTTTCATTAAGAATAGGCTGAGTAAGGAGTCTTTAGATAACATCTTATTGACTCTTGAGACGCATTCTAGTGGACATGTGCATATTGAACTTCTCCGTTTATGGAAGCAATTCCAAGATGAGCGTCATAGTCTTGGGAATCACACTACTGTTGAAGCCGTTTCTGGACGTAAAACCAGAGGAATATTGTGAGCCACAATCACACTACTATTTAAATGCATGTGTGTCATTATTGTTTTTACTGTTTATTCTGTTTACAACTGTGACCCATAGTTTTGTCCTGATAACATATTACCCCTATAAAATCTCTCATCTTTCTCTCTATTTTCGCACAAAAAAAAAAGAAGAAAGTAAAAAAAATATGGCTGGAACCTCTGCACAATCATTGAAAAATATTTGTGTATTTTGTGGGTCGAGTCCTTGAAAAAATGAAGTGTTTGTAGAAGCAGCGAATAATCTTGGAATGATATTGGCTGAGAGAAAAATTCACTTGGTATATGGGGAGGTAATATTGGGTTAATAGGATCTGTTTCAACATCTGCACATCTTGGAGGTAGTCAGGTTTTGGGTATTATTCCTACAGCTTTAGCTGAAGGAAATATTACAGGTGTTACGATTGGTGAGGAATTGAAAGTTTCTTCTATGTATGAAAGAATCACAAAAATGATTGAACATTTTGATGCTATTATCGCACTACCAGGTGGTTTTGGTACATTAGAAGAAATTTTTCACACTGTTTCTTGGGCACAACTTAATATCCATAATAAACCTGTGGGCTTGTTGAATATCAATAATTATTATGACAGTTTGTTGACATTTCTTGATAAAGCTGTGGAACATAATTTCATTTCAGAAAATTCACGACGGATGCTCATCTGTGCTTCGACTGCCGACCAATTAATTGATGATTTGGAAGCTTTTGTTCATAAGCCTGATCCGATGATAACAAAGATCAATTGGTCGCAATCAAGCAATAAGAAAAGAAAGTTGGATCATTGATTCAAAAGTCGTGGATTGGTTTGCGTTTGTTTCAGTTTGTTATCTTCAATAAAATTCTAGGTGATATCTATTTCATTATGTATTTTTTATTAATAATTATTTTGACATTAGGGACAATGTCATATTCTGATTGGGAGGAGAACAAACTTATAAAAAAAATTAAAAACTAAAAAAAAATTTTAAAAAATAAATAAATAAAATATATATATATATATATTAATTTAAAATAAAATCTTGTTTATTGTTTGTATCTTAGTAATTTTTTCAAAAATGTCATACATTACATTTTTGAAAGATTTAAATTAGAACATGCATTAATCTATTTAAGAATGTTTAAATTTTTATTTGAAAAAAAAAGTCAATTTTAATATTCTGATCAATATAAAAATATGATTTATGAAATCTTTTTGAGTGATTAACCATTGTGATAAAATCAGGTATTAAAGTATATGGCCCAAGATATACCTTATAAGAGTGCCTAAAATTTTAAACTCACACATATTTTGTGAGTGAGTGGAGAGGACTGAGAAAACAGCTTTCGAGCCTTTATTGATCATGAGAGAGACTATCTATTGTTTAGATCTTGAGTTCTTATTTTGAAAAAAAAATGATATTTCCTGAAAAAAAAAGGAGAAAAATACAAAAAGAAAGATATTAAAGATCTATGTAATTTTTAAGTTATATTCTACGACCCATATATCTCTCACAAAAAAAAAAAAAAAAGAAAGAGAGAAATTTATTGTACAAATTAAATAAATATGTGGTCAAGAAGCATAAACTTAGTCTGATTCCATGATGTTATAAAAAAAAAAATCAGGAAAAAATATATAATAAGAACAACTAGATTTTGAATCAATGGATTTTCTATCTTTTGATTAGTTTGGCTCGTTTGTCTGTCTGCATTCTGTAAACCATTTTTCTGAGCATTTATCTGTATTCCAACTCCATGAGAGAAATCGTTGCCATAAATTGAAACATTTATTAACCTGTGAGGATATGGAGTTGAGACTCTTACTAGGAATTTCTGAAGGCCGTGTACATTTAACTACCTGAAATAAGCTTTGAATTGATCATCTCAAATTATTTCATAAATTATAATTATGATGATCTTGATATAACTTTGACAGTTTTCAAATTTAATTTAAACACTTAGATAGTTTTGATTACATTTCTATTTAAATTAATCAATATGTTTTGTATTGCTATTAACGCTTAAATTGCTAGGGACTAGCAATAAGCTGGTTGGGAGGTGTGATAAACATAAAAATTGTACATTAATTAAATGTTTTATAATATAAATATATAGTTTTTGTTTTATTAAATGTTTAAATATTATATGTTTTATAATAAATTGTATAAAATATAAGTTGTTGTGTAATTACAAGTTTTTACTATTTTTTACAGATTCGATAAAACAAGAATAAACTTGGCGTTGCAAATGGGATTAAGATGATTTTTGAACCTGTAGAAAGTTGATTATAATATCTACAATATTGTTGACAAGCATGAGATAAAAATACTCTCACAATTGGGATCAAATTAAGCAACAAATAAAGTTTCCAAAGGAGTGACAGTTTTATCATGCTCTAGTATTTTGACCATATCTCTAAAATTACTAGGTCAAATGGTTTGAAAAAAATACCACAACTAGACAACTCAATTATCCACATGTTTCTTTTTATGTGAAGAAGCAAATTCGGAGAAGAAGATTTTCAAAAGTGATGTGTAATATAATATAATATCTTGGAACACCAATGAAGACTTATGTGTAAAAAATTAATATTTTATTTGTGGTTGTCTTCCCAAATTTGGCTATAAATAGGGGTGCATTGTAATGTATTGAGATATCTCTCATTCAATGAACAAACCTTTGAGTTCATAATATTTCTCTCTATATTTTTCCTTTATTTCTTCATTTAAATACAATTAGCATGTTAATTTCATATTCAAAGTTTTACACTTTGAATAATGAATAGCTAACTTCCTAAAGTTGAGATGATATGGTGAAACTCTTGGCATGCTAATAAGGTTATTAAAATGTAAGAATCTATGTTTTATATTATTTAATTATTATTTATTGTTTATGTTAAATTTATTTCTTTAAGCATTTTTATACCCTACTTATAAGTGGGAGTTTTGATTTATTGTTGCTATATGTTACACTAAATTCTTGGAACCATT
>NC_133318.1:11614873-11713317 GCF_012295235.1 Primulina huaijiensis
ATATATATAGCACAATAAATACTTGACCACATTTATAAGTTTTGGTATATATTATATACTTATAAGATAATAATTTATAACATAATATAAATATGATTATTTAATATATTGCAACCATTTTATTAAGTTGATTTCAATATTGTTCGTTAATGTTAACTTTATCAAAATACCAAGAGTGGATCATTTAATCTCAACTACTTAATTAAAATTTGAACAATTAAAATTTATCCATTAAAGATTCAAACAATTAAAATTAAAAAGAAACAAAAACAAAAACAAAACAAAAAGATATTGTAGTGGACTTGTAATTACCTTAGCTTCCCTGTGGATACGATATCGGACTCACCGAATTATACTACTTGTGGACAACCTGCTCTTGGGAGTGCAACAATCAAAGTGACAACACAAGACCTTGGCTTGAACTTTTCCTTGAGCTTTTCGAAATTTTTCTTCAATTGTTGTGGGTGTGTGCTCGTGTATTTGGGGAGAGTTTTGGTGTGCAAGAATTCTGAAAAGTGAGGCGTAGGTGTTGTAGAGTTTGGGGTGTGTTTTACATAATATATAGTTAAATAATTTACTAACAAGGCTTTAGGCCTATTAAGCATAGATTTAGGCCCATTAATGCTTGATTAAGAATTTAATTAAAATATTTCAAATAGCCTTGTTTAAATAAGTTTGTGAATTTATTAGCCGGGTTGCCAAAATATTTGCATTTTTGTTGAAAAACCAACACCGATTACGTCTCGGCGTATAAAATCACCTCAAAACTCTTTATTTTAAGAAATATGCAAAAGCATCGTTCATATTTTAAATAATTAAAAACAATTATTTAATAAAAACATTTTCTATTTTTCAGCCCTCGGTCTCCGTTCCTCGATCGCAACTTGAATAATCCTTAAAAATACATTTTAATGCATGATGACAATAAAATCATATTTAGCATATAATCATGCATGTCACATAATAATTTAAGCAATTAAATCAATTAATTACTAATTTTTCATATTTCTTTGAATTGCATGTCGTTGGGTTACGTCGTCTTAATTTTGGACCTTACACTTATGCTCTGAGTATTACAAGCAGATATCAGGCGAACCCTGGTCCAATATATTGGAAGGCTGTGAAAGATATTCTTAAGTACCTAAAGAGGACTAAGAACTTGTTCATGGTCTATGGGGGTGGGGAATTAAAATTGGAAGTATACACTGATTATAGCTTCCAAAGTAACGTAGATGATTCGAAATCGACCTAGGTTTTGTATTCATGTTCAATGGTGCGTCTGTCTTTTGGAAGGTTCGGCTGTCTCTTGGAAGAGTTCTAAGTAAGACACCGTTGCTGATTCCACGACTGAAGCCGAATATATTGTTGCATCTGCTGCAACCAAAGAGACAGTTTGGATGAGTAATTTCGTCCAAGAGTTGGGCGTTAATCTTAATGGAGTTGATATAGTCCCGGAGTACTGCGACAACACTAGTGTTGTTGCACAAGAAAATGAACCAAGGTCTCATCAGCGATCCAAACATATACTGAGGAAATTCCACATCATTCGGGAGATTGTGGAAAGAGGAGATATGTAACGCCCCGAAAATTTAAAGGTCCACGCAAACCACATGCATACAATTATAAAATTCTCCTGTATTTTAGTTAAATGTTTCAATTGCCTGAATTAATTATGTTGTGCATATTTGCATGTTTAAAATTATATTTTCTACATGGTTGCATTAAAATGTAATTTTTAAGATTATTCGAGTTGCGATCGAAGAACGGAGACCGAATGCTGAAAAATAGAAAATGTTTTTATTAAATATTTTTTTAATTATTTAAAATATGGGTGATGCTTTTTCATATTTTTGAAAATAAGAGGTTTTGAGGTTGGCGGTGCGTAAATTTTATCGATGTTGGTTTTTCAACAAAAATAAGAATTTTTTTGGCAACCCGGCTAATAAATTCACAAAATTTATTAAACAAAATTATTTTTAATATTTTAATTGAACACTAATGGGCCTAATTAACTCCACTAATAGGCCTAAACTTGTTTAGTGATTAATTAAAGTATATAATATACTAAACTACCCCATAACCCTACCCCATGCTCACAAACTCACGCCCACTTTTTCCATTTCAAATTAAAACTCTCTCTTGTATGCAAAGTCATGGCACACACAATATCTTGAAGAGGAGCTTTTGAAAGTTGCAAAGAAATTCAAGCCGTCGTCTCCTCGTCGTCGTTCTTCAATCGCCAACGTTAAATCATACGTTAAATACGCAAAGGCACGCCTTAATCTCTTTTTTCTCATATTTCACATCATATTATGTGTTTGATACATGATTGCATGAAAAACATGATGCAAATTTTATATTTTCGTTTTTATGGCTATACATGCACAAAACTAGTGTTTTCATCTTTTAAAACTCCTCATAATGATGCACAAAGGGGCTGTCATGGTAGGAGTACTTGAAGAGATGTTTTTCCACATGTTTAAGGGTCCCTAGGTGTATGTTTAAAGGCTGAAAAAAAATAGAGAAGGAATACAAACTAAAATAGACTCATTAAGGGAAAGGACTTTTCGACTAGGAGTCTTTGAGGGTCACGGCTGCTAGCTGCGGTTATGGAGGGTCCACTAGACTTAAGTGGGCTGCATAGGAGGGATGGGTAGAGGCTGGACATGGTGGTTAAGGGCTGGAGGCGAACCTAGCCTAGGTTCGAATCATATTAGGACTAGGACTCTTGTGCAGAAAAATTCAGTTGCTTCCTAGGCATGTTCAAAGGACTTAATTGGCTGTAATTTGGTTGTATATGGGTTAGTTAGGTGTTATTAAGCTTTGGTCCAAGTTTGGAAAGTTTTGGTTGAGTTTCGAGTCCATACGAGTCAAAACCGGGAAGTACGTCTAAATTTAAAAACAAATCGGGAAACGCCTAGTTTAAGCTTTATAAAATTATGAAAAATTAGGTTTAAGTTTAAATAATTATTATAAGTCTAAGTTTTTAATTTGGGAATTTTATATTAAGGTTTGGTTTAATTCGGGATTAAAACGCATTAATATGTTGTATTTAAAGAATAAATTAAAAATCATCGATTTAAGCCGAATAAAAATATGAGAAAATTCATGTAAGCTTAAATAGTTATTTGGGACATTTTAGAGTCAATGAAATTAAGAAAAAGTCAAAAACAGGAAATTTTACGTCCAGGGGTAAAATGGTCTTTTACACCTAAAAAGTAGTAAACGTCATGGAAGTGCCCTGAATGCTATTTTATGTGCTAATATGATTATTTTATATAGTTATGGGTGTTTATGGAATTTTATATGTTAAAATGATATTTTAAACATTTATGAGATTTTATATGTTAAAATGATATTTTAAATGTTTAGGGAATTTTATATGTTTATGATTTAATATTTCAAAATGTTATTTTAAATATTTTGAGGTTAAAATGATTATTTTTAAATGTTTATGAAATGTTCATGATTAAATTATGATTTTTAAATGTCTATGGGATTTTTATGATTTAAGGAAGACATTTAAAAGACATATTGCATGCTTGATTTCAAAAACAAAATTATAAGTTATGCATGATTTTTATAAAGTAATGATAATGTAAACGTTGAAGAAAGTGAAGTAATTGTGACTAATTCGATAATGTTGGAGATTTCGTGAGGGTGACGGTCTCAGTGGGAGCCCGACGATCGTATTTTAAGTATTACGAATATGAGGTATCTGTATGAGGTAACGGTATATGGTAATGGTAAGAATGAGAATACCGTGAGAGGAAAATGCCCCAAAAGAAGCCCATTTATGGGAAAAGACCCCAGAGGGAACCCCGACGAGTGTATTTTTATTCGAAAGAGGATAGGCCAGGGCCCAGTTGACCGGTGAGAGTGTTGCTGGTGTCCCCCGCCGCCCAGTACTGCGGTTTCATGTAGATGGATCCATCGACTTTTTGAGGTTGAGGAAAGTCACAATTAACGATCTGAATTCAACAAAGGGAAAGGAAAAGGAAAAAGGAAAAATATTTATGATCATGATAAAAGGATTTATGCTATGTTTTGAGGAAAATGAAAAATGTTAAGGTTTATGCTATGCATGTCATGAAAATTTTTATGTTTAAAGTTGATAAATCATTATGAAAATGTTTTTATTTAAAGTTCATGCATCATTAAAAGGTTTACGAAAATATTCATGTTTGAAGTTTATGCATTTTCATTAAAACGATATTTTAAGTATAAGTATTTTTCACTGTTGCTTGTGGTTTTATACGTATTACTTGTTATCAAGAATATGACGTGTTGAGTCTTTAGACTCACTAGGTGTGATTGATTCAGGTGTTTATGATATTAAGGTTATGGGAGGTCTTGACGGTTGACCTGACTGGATTGAAGGTGCACACGACCCGAGGACCAGCGCATCTAGCTTTCCGCATTTATGATTATGATTTATGTTAAAAATTTTTACGACTTTTTATTTATGATTTTGAGTTATTTTTGAGATATTATAATAGTATGGGCTGTATTTCTTAAATATATAGTTGGTTGTTTTAATTTTAAAATGGTTCTAAAATATTTTAATGCAAATGTGTATGATTCGGCCGATGCTATGTGAGGTTTAAAAAAAAAATTATAGCACATTATAATAAAAATAAAGGCAGACGTTTCAAGATAAATCAGTCGAAAGAGTCGCCTCTACAGATAACGTTGTCGATCCACTCACAAAGTCCTTGCCAGAACCATTATTTGAGAAGCATCGCGAAGCAATGAGATTAAATTTTATGGGTAGTTGGCTCTACGGCAAGTGGGAGATTGATATATTGGATGCCCTACAAGTCAACAGTTGGCAAGGAAAATTGTTTACTCAAAAGTAATAAACAATCTTTATTTTAATATAATTTAACTTTTTATGGTTTCATTTTACTTTATCTGTATACCCATGCAATCAGCATAGATAAAGTCCTTGATTATAATTTAATACAAATGAATCGTAATTCTGTGGCGCCCGGTTTAGGAATTCATTATTATTCCCTTTCCAAGTGCCACATTTTTTTTACAAACTTTCTTTATGGAGCTATTATTTTTATTTTTACCATTATGATTATTAAAAAGATATTGTAGGTAAAAATTTGAATATTTTCTACTATCATTTAAAGATTATCTACAAATATTTGCATTCTTATTTCAAATATGTACAATTATTTTACAGCGGAAGTTTAACATTTATTTATAAACATATCATCCCACTTTCAAATGCTCTTATTTTAGCTTCAGCTATTTTCCTCCTGTTCCAATTCTGGGTGTGGGGACCCGGGCTCTAACTCGATTATCTTTGGGATTAATTGAATCTTTGCTAGAAAATGTGGGTCAAAATTTTTCTTTTAACATTTATTCAAATGTATATAAACAAGCACAAAACATTATATAAAATATTGTCATCTTATTCAACTCTAAATAACATTCACGTGTTCGTCTACAATTAACATACTAGTGTTTATAATTTCAGTACATGTCTAGTAAGAAACCACTAGTAATCTTCTACGCCCGTAATCTCCACGCTATCTCGATCTCTCATCCTCTGCGTGACCCTGATCCTGTCCCACCTGTTGTTATGCACACATACAGACACAACAACAGCCGGATACTCCGGTGAGAACAAATCCCAGTATAAAACATGTATACATGCATGTCATGATATTAAACACAACATAATAAAACATAAATCAATGTTTATAACACATTAGTGAAAACAGATAAAACTCTTCGACTCTTATTCTTTGACTCGACTCATATCTACGTCTAGGGATCCCGGTGTGAATAAGACGTAACAAGTCTCCCACCTACTCTCCCAATCGTGGTGGCGGTACGTCTTATTCCTAGACTTCGGTCCTGTCTGTATCGAGTGTCTACAATCGGAGGAAATCTGCTCCTATGCGTCGATATCACCGAACGTCTAGCTTGGCAAGTCTGCCAATGACTCTCCTATCTTAAATGCTTGAATATAAATCTATAAACAAAGCATCAACATATAAAAAGGTAACAATCTAGTATGTGATTTTGGGAAACTCAAATCAGATCTAATTCGAGTTATATCTTCCCGAATCAACATGAATTATACCTTTCGTTGTCGTAGTCTTTGTCGTAGTAGAAATCTCGATGTCGAATCTGTCAGTATCCACTCTGAAATGATACATTCAAGATGCATTCTATCACTTTCTAACTCAACTCAACACATATATAAATCACTAATCAATCTCGATACGATTCGACGGCATAACGGCGTAATCTTGCGATACCAATCAACTCAACAACAATCGATACTAAATTACAATCACAATCAATACCATAAACATGTCAAACTCTGCAAATCTGCATACTTTCCCTTCCATACATGATGGAATTTCATACAAATTCATACGGTACCATTTCTTTGATCCGGTTTCGTTTCTACATATCTCAACATATCAAGAACACATCATAGAATCAAATCTGGTTTCTCTCCAACATCATATTGCCAAATCAAATAAAAACATAACAAAACTTACATCATTTAGAAGCCTATGATGCAAGGAGCTCAAATATAATCTCGGATCGAAAAGCGGATGGTTAGATCTTTCACAATTCAAACTCGAGGCTATGATGAAACTTTGAGGATTTCTGAACTTCCTCTCGGTGCTAGCTGCTGAAGAAGGAAGGAAATGAAGACAATACAACATTATATATGCATGGCAAGGCAAGTGTCTTATTTTTCATTCAACACGTCGCACCGCGGGTGCGCTCACTTCTGACCGCGGGTGCGCTTAGCTCACGGCATCCCCATCTAAAATTCAGAAACAGCAACCGCGGGTGCGGTGTGTCTTGTACCGCGGGTGCGGTGACCCTACTGTAATTCTTCACGATTCATGAGTTACAACCGCGGGTGCGGTATGTCTTGGACCGCGGGTGCGGTCTCTCTTGTATTCAAAACTCTACTCTCTGCCCTTACACCGCGGGTGTGGTAGAAACTGGGGCGCGGGGGCGGTGTCCTTTCATGCAAACTTCATAATCTCGTCTTATCAACCTACAATTCTTGGGAATTACACTGGGGTTCCTGTGTCTAGAAATTACAATAGACGAAAAGAAACAGAGGGTTAAGTCTTTGAGGACTTAGTGAGTTCAAATTAGTATATAGCTTTTTAAACGAGTTAAAATATAGCTTTTTAAACGAGTTAAAATAGCACTTCATCATAATTATGCATGAAATAATAAACATAACTATTTAGATGTTATGAATGCAATGAAATGATAGATAAATGAAAATTTCATAAATTAACATTGGTGGCTCTAATTGAGCACTTTTTACTAGCCCGTTGAACCATTTCCGGACCGAAATATTCGGTGCGCGTTGTTCAGATGAACCATATACCCGGGACTTTTGATCCATTGTTCATTGGACTCATTTTCCGGGCCGAAGCCACGTTGTCTAGTGGACTCAATTTCGGGACCGAAATCCGTTGTCCATGACTCCATTCATTAACGATATATCAATCCATTCATAAATATGCAAGAAAAATATATCAGTAATCGAAATGAGCTGTGGATGATATTTGAACATTAAATAAATGCTATTGAAATTTCCAGGGCAAATGCCAAAGGCTTTAATAGAAAAATGAATTTTAATTTCCTCACCTGATAACTTACATTTTAGGCTTGATTAATAATCCGAATTGCCGGAGCAAGTCCTAAAAATATATTATGAATGATATTTATATGTTATAGTTTTTAAGTAACTAGCTGATCATTTCCAGATTATTTTTTTTGTTCAAAATTTAACCCGATTTATTTTACTTAAGATTGAAAAATTCATATTAATTAGAAAACATCTCCAAACATTACGAAAGTTGGCCAAAAAGTCGGAAATATCACCAGGAAGGTTCGGCCGCCGGAAAACCGGCGATACAGCGACGCGTGCAGTACACGCGTTGGCGGTTCCGGCGCGTGCAGTGCGCGCAGCCAGTTTTTTTCCACCATATGTAACTTTTTATGATCTTGAATTCTTATGTTGAAAGTATTTTAAAATTCCTAACCGATCAATACCAGATTTAAATATCGTCGTATGATTAACTAAGGTACTCCGGCATTCCGAAAATGTTAGTTTCGGCAAAATTTTGGGACAACGGGCAGTATGTACCTTATCTATGCAACAAGAGGTACAACTTTCATGTTCAAGCCGACCTCTAGTTTGGTGTGTAGCTATAAGAAAAATGAGCGAAAAGTACCTAGCTTGAATACGGGATACCTATCTTTGTTTGATTTTCTGGTCTTTGAGCGATCCTTTTACATCACCTTCAGTGCTTTATTGCTTTACGATATGAGGTGAATAGTTGGTGATTTATTGGGATTTTTCGGAAAGGGTATAACTTTTTTCTTCTATTTTTTTCTTCCTCTTTTTTTTTTCCTTTCCTTCTTCTTCCTCTTCCGTTTCTTCCTTCTTCTCTCGGCTGGGTTTTGGTGAAGTGAAGGGTTCAGCTATATTTATAGCCGAGAAGTTCATGCCTATCCCTTTTTATTTTATTTTATTTATTTATTTATTATTATTTTTTTTAATTTTTTATTAAATGGAAAAAATCTCATGTTTATCCAAACTTAATATTATTATATTCTTGTATCTAATTATTAAACCTATGTGTTATAAATTATTTTACATTATTGTACTTAATTACTTAACATATATGTTGAGCTCACTTGTAATATTTTATTATGTTTTGGGAATTTGATTTTGGAATGGGAATCTCATAGTGCTTGATGAATTTTTAAGTGTATTGTGATGTATTTTAATGTATTTCTCGATACTTTGGACAAATAAAATTTATACCGAAAAATAGTATGATAAAATTTTAAAAATGAAAATAGTAAAATTTATACTAATAAAAATGCATTTATGCACCTTTGTTTTTAGGGTGTCACAAATTCGATCCTGAAACTCATTTGTAAACATTGTATATTCTAAATTCGTTCCTAGTCGATTCAGCCGCCTAAAGTAAGGATAAAGGCCGCTTGAGCTTCAGACTAGCATTTGTGATGTTGTGTACCATGTTTCATGATAAGGGCATAGAGATGTCCAATCATGAAAATAGGTAATCATACGATGAATATACCGAACAACCCTCCATCGGACTTTCCAAGTGGTTATCATTCATCGAGAGGAAAAAAAATCCCTCGAATGGGTAATCATACGATGATTGTACATGATTAGTCCTTACGACTCGGGACAACACTGAGGATCTACATACTAGGATTGTGCTTTGACTCGTTTACCGACTCCGCGAGGGTCACAAGGTGATGAGGTTGGGTGCAATTGCGAAATGTGTAGGAGCCAATGCATGTAGTCAGGGATTCACCACTCACCTACGGGTGTGGATATCCTATATGATCTAACGAAATAGTAGTGCATAAAATCTCTGGCCAGAGTGTGAGATGTACATTAGGGAAAGAGTTATCTAGTTGTGCATGCGATGACATTATGAATATTTCATGATTGTATCACATAGCTATCGAATCTAATATGCAAACACTCGATGAACTAATGTTTGCAGATTCGATCGGGATATATGAGATGAATGGACCTTACTGTACGTTAATCATAACCGATTGGTTCTTGCAGCACAATCATGGGGAGATGCTACTAGATGCTCTTACCATGATTTGATGAATTTATCATAAAATGATTTCTTACATTTTAATGATCAAATGTTGGTGCATGGAATGGGGAAAATTAGGGTTAGCCAGAATAAAAGAGAATATCCTGAATCACTATGAGTTGTGAACCCACTGCTAGCCGTATCCCTGAACTATTGAGAATCACACAACCACTGGATCATTTTGTTCCCATTGAGAGAATAAATTGAAGGAGTTGAATTTATATATAATTATGACATAGTAAATTAAAAGAGTTGAATTTATGATAATTAAATTGATATATAAAATTATGATATAGTAAATTCAAGGAGTTGAATTTATGATAATTAAATTTGGAGATAATAAATTCAAGTAGTTTAATTTATAAAATTTGAGAATTTAAATTATTAAACTCAAAAGTTGAGTTTATTAAATATTAAATTAATTGTAGTGGGAGAATGCATAATGGGCTTTTAAGAGTATAAGTCCAACATGAAAATTGATTAAGGTTTTAATGGACTTTGATATATTAATTAATTAAACTAGTTGGACTAGTCCAATTAATTAATTGAGCAAATTAATGTTAATTAAGGAACCAAAATCTACAATTAAAGCAACAAGGTCAAGGGTTTTTGGATTAAGGAATGAATTGACTAACCCTAGCCTACAAGCCTCCATTATTCTTGTTTTTAAAATATCCCTCCTCTCCTTTCTCTCTCAAGATTTCGGCTACATTTTCAATAATTTCAAGGGTTTGAGCTGCCTTTTTAATTTTTGCTCTCCAACGTGAAAAATATCTTTTATAATTTCTTGTGCAAGTTAGAAGAGGAACAAGTAATCCAGCTGTGGACCGGATTAGGAGATTGAAAAAAGTTCGTAAGGAATTTAACAAGAGCTATATCCGCTAATACCAGAATAGTTGGTGCCGAGTGATTTAGTCACTAAAGGTAAATTATAAACTCCCTATGCATGTTCTTTTAATTTAAACCATACGAGTGTCCAAGATAATATTTTGAATGTCAAAATAAAATTTGTAAACCTCTTCTGTGTTTTGGAAACGAGAAAAATGATAACCCGATAGAGCATACCAAGAAGACACCATGAATATTTTTTTGTATTGTATTTTGGCTCGCAAGGTGTGGAAATCGAGTGGATTGTGGCCCATTCTTAACAGAATTAAGGGCAGATCTTGAAAGAAAAAAATTATCTTGGATTCCAAGATATAATTTATTCTTTTAAATAATTTTCTCTTAAATTTAACTTCCTTGTAGATAAGATCTCATGAGATATTCAATTAATGGTTTTGCCTTTCTTGATATGATATTTATGATAATGATTTTTAAGATATGATATTATTGATTTAAAAAGAGATTGTTTCTAATAGAATTCTTGATTTCCATATCTTATAGATTTTCTTGAAGATGAATCCTAGAAGATGAGACAACAACAAATAAAGGAAGCAAGTTAAGGAAAGGCGTTGTCGTCCCTTTCGGTGCTTTTTAATTCTATTACTCTCAAGACAGACTTGGAAGTTTTTGTGGCTGCTTACTGGTGCACTTTTGCACGTCGTGGTTTTCAGAGACAAATAATTCTCAAGGACATTGCTGGTTTGAAGAGTGATGTTTCACGTGTTACCGTGATTGTTGGAAACATCTGCAGACAACACGCATGCAAGTGTTAGCTGAAGATCGCGTTTTGTTCTTCCAGTTTTTGGCACCGTGTTTTTTGATTTCTTGATTACGTTTTAGTGATGTTCTTTGTTTTAGGAAGCAGTTTGTTTTCTCAAAATGTTGAGAAAATTGATTTTCATTAAAATCACTAGTGATTGATTTTTTTAAACTGAAAGTTATTTTCTAGTGATTGATTTTTTTAAACTGAAAGTTATTTTCTGATAAAACAAAAATTTACGGTCAAATACGATATTACTCGATTAACTGTCAGACAAAAATAGGTCTCATACCTAACAAGTGGTATCAGAGCCTACTCTTGATATACTAAGTGTTGATCCTGACTATTTTGTTTAACAGGTTTGCTTATTATAATGGATGCGTCACTAGCAAATACAGCACTGCGACCACAAGTGTTAGATGGTTCTAACTACAGCCTATGGAAGGTCAAAATCAGATTTTACATAAAATCCATAGATGAAATGGCATGACAGCGTGTTATCAGTGGTTGGACTCTACCGATGATGTGCAGGTTTCGAATTACAACTCAAAGTCATTGAATGCAATCTTTTCTTCAGTAAACTTGAATATGTTCAGTTTAATTACAAACTATGTATCTGCCAAGGATGCTTGGGAAATCCTTCAAAAGCATTGTGAAGGTTTTGTAATTGTGACTCACATCAAAATTCTAGAATATGAGAATGGAAGAAACTGAATCTATTATCGATTATGACAGACATCTCAGAGAGATTGCCAATGAAACTTTCATCCTAGGCGATCCAATCTCAAATGAAAGGTTGGTCAGCAAAGTTCTCAGATCATTGCGCGAACGTTTCAACATCAAAATCTGTGCAATTGATGAAGCAAAGGATACAACTCAAATTGCACTGGAGGTTTTGATAAGTTCACTCCGCACCTTCGAGATGAACATGAATATGCAGAAGAAGGACAAAGGTAAAACGATCGCTTTCCAGGTATCAAATGACTCCTACAATGATCTCCTTCAATTTTCACAAGAGGTAAATGAGTCGGACCTTTGTGAAGACTATATTTCATATATCACGAAAAAGTTTGTAGACTATTTGAAAAGGATCAGAGACAAAAAGAAGACCAGACAGCCATCTAAATTTCCTAGTCCACCAGCCCCTGAAAATCACAGAAGTTTCCTGCCCAAAACCAGTTTCGACCAAGAAATGAAGGAAATGGTCAGCTTAATCCAAAGAGGTACGATTCAGTGCAATGAAAAGAATGCAATGGATTTGGACATTATGCCATTGAATGTGCAAATAGAACTCACAAGAATAAAGGGTACAATGTTTCCTTAAGCAATGAGGAATCTGATGAGGAGGAATCCAGTGAAGAAAACAATCACACCTCCTTGACTGCACTCTTGGCAGAAAATCGTTGGCTGCAGGTGAATCCCTTAGGTGTTGCCTTACCTGGGCGCAACACATGTTCAAAATAACTATGTCTAAAATCTACAACTTCTGGAAACTCAAGTGCGGACGATGATTTGGAAGCTTATGATGAAGAAATCACTATTTAGAGTGTACAGAAACTATATGAAGAGTTGTATGCTGATTGGATTAAAAGAAATAAGTTTAACTCAACTCTCATAAAGGAGAACACTGAGCTAAAAGGTGTGGCTGCCAAACTTGAAGTAATCCTGAGCAAAAAGGACTTGCAACTATGCAAGACCAAGGATGATCTTCAAAAGGCGACTAAGACACTAAAAGCACATCTAAGCTTGAATCCATACTGTTGATGGGAAGAAATGACAAGATGAGTTTAGATTTCAAAGACAGTGGGTTTGAAATTTGTGAATCATCTAAATCAACTATTTTTGTGAAAGGAAAAGCTGATTCTTCTAAACAGTCACAATCCACGTCTTCGAACAAAGTTCCTCCACCAAAAAGACAACATGTTGCACCTGTTTCGAAGCAAAGAAACGCAGGTATGCGTGTTATTACTGCTTTAAGCCTGGACATATCAAGCCCTATTGTTTTAAAATTAGGGAAAATTGCATGAATACCAAGACGAATCGGATGTTGCCTCGAATGTTGCCCAACACTTACTACAACACCTCCAACTTTCGACCTACAGTAAGACAAATTTGGATACCAAAGGTAAAAACTCACTGTAATGTTGTCTATAAATCATTAAAAACTAACACTGCAGGTCACTGGTACTTTGATAGTGGAAACTCTCGCCATATGACAGGATCACGAGAACATCTCATTGATTATGTTGATCAAAAGGGTGGAAGATTAAACTATGGAGGGGAAGCTAAAGGAAAGATTGTTGGAAAGGGAACATCGAATGTCGAAGGACTACCAAAGCTCCACAATGTGCTTCATGTAGAAGGATTAGATTCAAATTTGATAAGCATAAGCCAATTGTGTGATGATAATTTACATGTCAAGTTTGATAAACATACTTGTGAAGTTTTTGATTAAACTAACGTGTGCATTGTGACAGGAACAAGGTCTTCGGACAACTGCTATCAAATAGCTGAAGAACATATATGAAAACACGCAAAAGTTAGTGAACTTGACCTTTGGCATCAAAAACTCTGTCATGAGAATTTCCAAACCCTGAAGAATTTGAGCAAGTACGATGATGTACGAGGTATGCCTAATCTATTATCTGGTACACCTTACGTTTGTGGAGATTGTCAAAATGGTAAGAAAACTCGTGTGTCACACCCCGTGTTGCCACACTTTAGGACAACTTGTTGTCTCGAATTGCTACAGATGGACCTTATGGGTCCTATGGAAGTGGAACGCTTCGGAGGGAAGAAGTATTCTTTTGTGTGTGTCGATGATTTCTCACGCTTTTCATGGGTAAGTTTTATTAGGGAAAATTCGGACACTTTTGATGTTTTTAGTCACTTAATCACAAGAATTACAATCTTCCATAATTTGAAGGTGAGAAGGATCAAGACTGATCATGGTAAGGAATTTGAAAACTCTTCATTCTCATCTTTTTGTGACAGGAAAGGTGTTTCACATGAGTATTCGTCTCCAAAAACAGCACAACAAAATGGTATATCCAAATGCAAGAACAGAACATTGCAGGAAATGGCAAGAGTAATGCTTCAAAGAACATCTCAAAGCGTTTTTAGGCAGAAGCCCTTAACACTGCATGCCATATTTCGAATATGGTGTATTTAAGAAGTGGTTCAACCATGACATCGTATGAAATAATCATGAAAAAGAAGCCCATCCTTAAATATTTTCATGTCTTTGGTTGTGTTTTTTATACTTTGAATGACAGGGAGAAAGTTGAAAATTTTGATTCGAAAATTGACAAGTGTTTGTTTGTGGGATATGCTACTAATAGTCGTGCATACCGTATGTTCAATCTAAGAACGAGGACTATCATTGAATTAATTAATGTTGTTTTTAATGATTGTGCAAATCTCAAAAAGAAAACCGCTGAAGATGATGTGGAAGATCTTCTAGAAATTCCAATCTTAGTAGAAAATGCAAGTGTTGCACCAAATGTTATAACACCCAGCACAATACGTGACACTGAAGTCACTGAACCAGAGGATGAAATACACAGTGATGATGCTGCAGTAGATGATAGACAAAACATTCCAACCAAAATCCAGAAAAATCATCTATCATCTCAAATAATTGGAAATGTGCGTGGAGAAGTTCAAACCCGAAATAAATAAAAGATCTATTATCGAAAGATGGTTGGACTAGTGTGCATGAGCTCCATATACTCACATGTCAGATTTTCATGTTTTGTTTCAAATCTCGAATCCAAAAATCTTGATAAAGCTTTAAAAGATGAGTTTTGGACTAACACAATGCATGATGAGCTTGAACAATTTGTTTGAAATAATGTATGGTATTTAGTTCTACCTCTTGACCATGGAAATATAATTGGTAAAAAATGGATTTTCAAAAATAAGACTGATGAATCAGGAAACATCATTCGAAACAAAACAAAGTTAGTTGCTCAAAGGTATACACAGCTTGAAGGGGTTGATTTTGATGAGACCTTTGCTTCTGTTGCCCGTATTGAGTCAGTTCGACTATTTCTAGCAATTGCATGCTACAAGAAAATCAAACTTTTTTAAATGGATGTCAAAAGCGCATTTTTAAATGGGATTTTGTGTGAGGAAGTGTACATAAGACTGCCTAAAGGATTCGAAGATCCACATCACTTAGATCATGTCTACAAGTTGAAAAATGTTCTCTATGGATTGAAGCAAGTACCGTGTGCATGGTACGGCAGATTGACCGAATATTTACTTGAAATTGGCTTCAAACGAGGTGAAGTAGACAAAACTCTCTTTATTCAAAAGTCTAAAGATGAAATTCTTATCTGCCAAGTCTATGTTGATGACATAATTTTTGGTGCATCCTTAAAAAACATGCTGATGAATTTGTTGAGTACATGTAATCTATTTTTGAAATGAGCATGGTTGGTGAGTTGAGTTTATTTCTTGGTCTGCAAATTAAACAAAAGCATGATGGCATTTTTCTCTGTCAAAGTAAGTATACCAAAAATCTAGTTAAGAAATTTTCAAATGAAAGCACTAAACACATGAAGACACCTATAGGCTCAAGTGAAAAATTATGCAAGGACGATGTTGTCGAAAATGTTGACAACACTTTATACCACAACATCATAGGAAGTCTCTTGTGTTTGATAGCTAGTCGACCAGACATAATTTTTAGCGTCTGGTTGTGTGCTCGTTACCAATCAAATCCTAAAATCTTAAATCTAAAAGCTGTGAAGCGTATCTTCCGGTACATAGCCGGAACCTTTGACCTAGGATTATGGTATACGCAAGAAACCAACACCAACCTGGTAGGTTTTTCAGATGCCCATTGGGCAGGAGACTTAGATGATAGGAAGAGCACAACTGGAGGATGTTTCTACTTTGGCAATAACTTAGTCTCCTGGTATAGTCGGAAACAAAACTGTGTATCACTTTCAACTGCTGAATCTGAATATGTGGCAGCTGGAAGTTGTTGTTCCCAACTTTTATGGATGAATCAAATGGTAGATGACTATGGACTTAAGAGTGAAACCCTACTTGTGTATTGTGATAATTCTAGTGCAATTGACATTTCAAAAAATCCAGTACAACACTCTTGAACAAAACACTTTGACATCCGATATCATTTTATTCGAGATCTAGTAGAAAAAGTGTTGATCCGAATGGAATTTGTTGGTACGAATAACCAATTGGCCGACATATTCACTAAAGCATTAGACTTTGAGATATTTTCCAACCTTAGGAAATCTCTAAGCATGTGTGCCATATGCTCATTCTTGGATTTTGTCTCTGATGTCACAACATCTCAGACAAAACCCCTTATGCATGTGCATCTCTAGGACTTAGACATTCTGCATTTGCATACATATTGTTATATGATGTGTTTTCACTATGTTACACAATCTTCTGATATACTGATAATTCCTTACTTATCGTTCCAACAACACACTTGGACATTATATACTCTGAATAGGTCTCAATGTAGCAAGGAATTTTCTTGAACTCCAGAACTATGTCCCATGTGAATAGCGACTTAAGAAGAAAAAAATAAGCACTGGTTCAAAAGATAAAAGATGGAAAAAGCTACCTAAATGAGTCCATTGAAGACTGTTCTTTTAGTGTGGGAGCTACTTCTTCTGAATTAAATAAAAAATCAAGATAGAATAAAATGGAAAAAGCTACCTAAAGGAGTCCTAAAGAAGACCGGTCTTCCAATGTGGGAGCTACCACTTCTATGGTCAGAAAGTTGATAATCCTCTAAGTGTGTAGAAAAATCAAAATTAATTTCAGGAATTAGACGTGTTGTCAGAAGATGTTGCTAACATTTGTGAAAACACTTCATCTGTGAACATATCTCATACTTGTTTTCATGTTTATATTTCTGTTTCATTTTGTTATTATGCTTAATTAGGAAAAGCATTTACATTTTATTGTGAATATGGTTGAGTCAAAAAGGATTAAGTATTTCAACGGAGAAAATTCGACGAAAATCCAAATGTTGCTAGAAATTCAATATTTGTGACTTGGATGAATTAGTGGTGTTAAATAGATGTGAGTTTTAATTATGTAAATTATTTTGAAAAAATATCGGGCACAATTATCTCATTATTTTTGGGAGACATTAACGGCTAAAATTTTTCCCGTTAAATCTTTTTATCGTTAGGATCTTAGGGATTGACTGAGTAAATCTTGCTTTTGTTACCGTTGTGCTGAGCGTGCATACTTATCTCTTCAATCCACACCGCCTCACTCCATATTATCTGCATAATTCCTTCTACAAGATTTTGTGATTCCTTTCTGACAAATTTATCTCGTCTCTGTGCCGTTTCCTTGTCTTTCTTCCTTACTTGCAATATAAATTGTATCAATGGCAGGAAGAGGATACGACCCACACGACATGATGTGACCATGATAGGCCAAGCTCCAAGGAAGGCATGAGATCCTTTAGAGTTTCCGGAGGGACTAATCACGACGGTACGCCTGAAGAAATTCAAGGAAGTATTGCATGGGCTTATGAGCAATCAATAAAGGCTTACAAGCGAGGTGCAAGGTTCCGAAGGGTTCGTGATGCATTATAGTAAGTTTGGAAGTCATAGGAACGTTATTCAAGCGTTAAATTATGAGGAGTTCAGAAGCCTCGGCGCCCGAGCGCCAAATCTTACCGCCCGAGCGTCACACTTACTTTCCAAGAAGAAGATTTCCAGAGCACCCGCGCTCGAGCAGCAAAACCTTACCGCCCGAGCGCAAAAACTCCAGAACACTCGGTGATTGAGCGGTAACATTTTACCGCCCGAGCGCGAAGACCTGCGGGAAAAATCCTAGTTTCCTAGTTTTGAGTCCAAGTTGTTTAGGTAACTAGATTTCAAATCTTTTCTTATTTGTTAAAATATATTGACAAAATTTTGAACACTTTTGGACATTATTGATTGAATAGAATTTGATTGTTCTTGAGTTTTCTCTCAAACAACAAAATAAAGCTTCTTGTTCTTAAATTTTCAAATCTTTTTATTCTTTCTTTCCATTTGTAGATCTGTTTTGTTCTATCATTTTTTGCTTTTCATAAATCAGTGATTCTCGAAATTTTGAGATTTTTCTTGGGATTTTTGAGTTGCACAATCACACTTCTGCAGAGAAAAAAAAATTACAAAAATTCCGAAAAATTGCTACAAATTTATTTTGGTATTTTGTTCCATTCTCTTTTGTGAGTCATATTCAAGTGTCTCTCACAGTCAAAAAGAAATTATATCTCAAATACAAAGCTTGAGCACCTTTGAGGGGAACTCTCGAATTCGAGTGAAAATAATTGAGTGCGAGTGAATTTTCTTTAGAGTGACCGGTGAGTATTTGTAGTGACGATAAAAAAGAGAGAGCAGAGAGGAGCAAATTTTCTTTGGAGTGACCGTGAGGATTTGGGTGAGGAATATCTTGTTATTCTACTAATGTTTTCTTGCAGGTACAATGTCCGAAAGGAAAATGGAATGGGAGATAGGAGATAGTTCGAGCCAAGGGTTGTATAAAGTTCAAATGGAGGCGTTATTCGGTCAATTCAGTAGGATGATGAGGACCGAGTTGGATCCATTACCTGAGCGGTTGGATAAGCTTGAAGTTAGTACTAGTGGAAATAAATCTAAGCCTAAATATTTGGGTAGAGGATAAGAAAAGGAGGAGTATGATTTGGGAGGAGACGAGGAGAGCCAAAATGAAAATTGGGGTAGGAACGGACGAGGTAGAGGGTTTGGTAGAGGAAGAAGAGAAGCCGTACGGGGTAGGTACGATGATAGAGAAGATGGTAACATGGATAATATTAAGATGAAGATTCCATCGTTCCATTGGAAATCTGACCCGAAGGCATATTTAGAGTGGGAAAAGAGAGTAGAGTTTGTATTTGAATGTCACCACTACACCGAACCAAAGAAGGTTAGGTTGGCGGTGGTTGAATTTATAGACTACGCTCTCATTTGGTGGGATCAACTAGTGACCACTAGGAGGTGGTACAATGAGAGACCCGTTGAGACTTAGGATGAGATGAAAAGAGTCACGAGGAAGAGGTTTGTGGCCAATCACTACTATTAGGAGATGATTAAGAGGCTGCAAACTTTGAGACAAGGAGTAAAGAGTGTCGAGGATTAATACTATAAAGAGTTGGAAGTAATCATGATTAGGGAAAATATAGAGGAGGATAGTGAGGCGATGATGACACGTATTCTTTATGGCTTTAACAGGGAGATTCAAGATCAAGTGGAGCTTAGGCACTACTTGGATCTAGACGAGATGGTGCAAATGGCCATAAAGGTGGGCAACAACTCAAGAGGCGAGGAGTTGGCCGCACCAATCAAATCGGGAGTTCATCATCTTCTTGGCGACCAAATGTGGTGAAACGTGAGGAGAGTAAGGTGATGACCAAGCCCAGGATTAAGACCAAGCAAGAGACGCCTAAACAAGGAGTGCAAAGGAAATCTGAAACTCTTCTTAATCGTTCTAGGGATATAAAATGTTTTAGGTGTCAAGGGGTTGGTCATATTGCTAGCCAATGTCCTAATAAGAGGGTGATGAGTCACAAAGTGAGGGTGATGACGAGGGTGGTGATGATCAGATGCCTGCATTAGAGGATCTTGATGAGGGATATGAGAAGGTTTTAGGTGAAGCACTAGCGACTAAACGGATTATGAATGATCAAGGAGGAGGAGACGAACAAAAGAGAGAACATATTTCATACTAGGTGTTTTGTAAACGAGAAGGTTTGCAATCTTATCATAGATGCAGAAGTTTCACCAATGTTTCTAGTAGTGAGATGGTAGAAAAATTGGGTTTGCCTACGTTAAAGCAACCTCAACCATATAAGCTTAAATGGTTGAATGATTGTGCGGAAGTTAAGGTGAACAAACAAGTGTTGGTTTCTTTCTCGATTGGGAAGTATATTGATGAGGTCTTGTGTGATGTGGTGTCAATGCATGCTCGTCATATCTTGTTGGGGAGGCCGTGGAAATATGATAGACGAGTGATGCATGATGGGTTTAGGTATAGGTATACTTTTGTTCTCAAGAAGGAATCTATTGTTTTACTTCCATTGTTCTCAAAACAAGTGTTGGAGGACCAATTGAAAAAGAAAAAGAGAGATGAGACCGAAAAAAAGAGCGAACAAAAAAGTGAGATGGCCTTTGAGATCAAAAATGAAATGGCTGAAAACAAAGAGTGATCAAAAGACTGAGACGGCCATACAAAAGAAAAAGGAGATGAAATAAAATGAGATGAAAGAGGCAAAAAAGAAAACATATATGGCCCAAAAGAGTGAGTTGAATGAATTGTTGCACACACATGATTCACTTGTGTTGATTCTTTACAAGAAGATTCTCCTTAACATAAGTGATATACCCAGGTTGTTTCACTTTTGCAGGATTTTGAAGATGTATTTCTGGAGGAGCTACCTCAAGCATTACCACCATTGAGGGGAATCAAGTACCAAATCGATTTCGTGCCTGGGAGTGCATTGCCAAATCGTCCAGCTTATAGGAGAAATCCGAAGGAGACTAAGGAGCTTCAACGACGGGTATGTGAGTTGTTAGATAGGGGTTTTGTGCGTGAGTCCATGTCCTTTGTGTCGTGCCTGTTTTATTGGTTTCTAAGAAAGATGTCTCATGGCGTATGTGTGTAGATTGTAGAGCAATCAATAACATAACCATTAAGTATAAGCATCCCATACCTAGACTAGATGATATTTTAGATGAATTGCATGGTGCATGTATCTTTAGCGAAATTGATTTGAAGAGTGGTTATTACCAAATTAGGATGAGGGAAGGTGAGGAGTGGAAAACTGCATTTAAAACCAAATACGGGTTATATGAGTGGATGGTCATGCCTTTTGGCTTAACTAACACTCCTAGCACTTTATGAGGTTAATGAATCATGTCTTGCGTGCACACATAGGAAAATTTGTTGTTGTTTACTTTGATTATATCCTAGTGTATAGTAAAAATTTAGAAGAGCACGTTAAACACTTAAAACTTGTGCTAATCACACTTCGAGCGGAGAGTTTGTTTGCTAACTTAAAAAAATGTGATTTTTGTACTAGCAAACTTGTCTTTCTTGGTTTCGTTGTAAGTTCACAGGGCATACAAGTGGATGAAGACAAGGTAAGTGCTATTCGAGATTGGCCAATGTCTACTACTGTTGGTCAAGTCCTAAGCTTTGATGGCCTTGCAAGCTTCTATAGGAGGTTTGTAAAGAATTTTAGCACACTGGCAGCACCGATGACGGCGATGATAAAGAAGAACGTTCCATTCCATTGAGGCGAGGAGCAAGAGAAGTCTTTTAATATAATTAAGCAAAAATTAATTAATGCTCCTTTACTTGTTTTGCATGACTTTTCTAATACGTTTGAAATTGAATGTGATGCTTCAGGTGTAGGTATTGACGGAGTTTTGATGCAAGGAGTACGGCCGGTGGGGTACTTTAGTGAGAAGTTCAATGGAGCAACGTCCAACTATCCGACATATGACAAGGAGTTGTTCGCACTTGTGAGGAGGCTAGAAACGTTCTAGCACTACTTGAGGCCTAGGGAGTTTGTGATTTATACATAATCATGAGTCCTTAAAGCATCTTAAGGGGCAACAGAAGTTGAATAAGAGACATGCCAAGTGGGTGGCATTTGTGGAATCATTCCCCTACATGATCAAATCTAAGCAAGGTAAGGAAAACATAGTGGTCGACGCTTTATCACGAAGGTACATACTATTCTCTACTTTGAAATCTAAAATTTTGGTGTTTGAGCTTGTCAAGGAGTTATATGTTCTAGATGAGGATTTTAAGGATGTATTTGAAACATGTATACATGGTCCACACGACAAATTCTATTTTCATCATGGTTTCTTATTTAGAGAGGATAGGTTGTGCATCCCCAAATCATCCATTATTGAATTACTTGATAGGGAGGCACATGGAGGTGGTTTGATGGGACACTTTGGTGTGGCAAAAACTTTGAATGCCTTACATGAACATTTCTATTGGCCACATATGAAGCATGACGTTAAACGAGTGTGTGATAAGTGCATAACTTGTAGGCAAGCTAAGTCTAGAACACAACCATATGGATTGTATACACTACTTCAGTCCCTATTGAACCTTGGGTTGATATTTCTATGGATTTTGTTTTGGGGTTGCCTAGGACAAAGAAGGGAAGTGATTCTATATCTGTTGTTGTGGATAGATTTTCGAAAATGACGCATTTTATAGCTTGTCACAAAATTGATGATGCTTCTAACATTGTGGATTTGTTCTTTAGAGAAGTCGTTAGGTTGCATGGTATGCCTACGACTATTGTGTCTGATCGTGATGTTAAATTTTTGAGTTACTTTTGGAAAAAATTTTGGGCTAAACTTGGCACAAAATAGTTGTTCTCTACTACGTGTCATCTTCAAACGGATGGACAAACTGAGGTTGTCAATAAGACTTTAGGAACACTATTGCATGCTATATTTGAATTTGAGAAATTGGGAAGAATGTTTAGCATTTGTTAAGTTCGCTTATAATCGTAGTGTGCATTCTACTACAAGTTATTCGCCATTTGAAATTGTGTATGGTTTTAATCCTTTAATTCCGTTGGATTTGATGTCTTTACCTGTGAGTGAAAGGTTAATCATGGATGGAAAAAAGAAGGCTGCGTTTGTTAGGAGTTTGCATGAGAAGGCCAAAGCCAATATTGAAAAGAAGAATGAACAATACTGAAATATCCCATAACTTTATTGCCTGAAAAGTACTAGAAAGATTTTTTTTTTTAAACCTCTATCCTTTGACCGATTTACTCCAATATTTATATAAAATATTTTGCACCATTTTAAATAATAAATCCAACTAGTATTTGAAAATCAAAGAAATAGTCAAATCGTCTAACATTTTATCAAACCTATAAAGCAATAAATTTGAAATATATCATCCTCTCAAAACCCATCCAAAGCATAAATAAAAAGTCTTAAAATCTTTTAACGTAAATCATAAGCTTAAAATCATGAGTGCGAAAAAGTAGAAGCGCTGGTCCTCGGGTTATGTGCACCTACAGTCCAGTCAAATCAGGCATCCAAGCCTCCCTCAACGTTATTATCATACCCACCTGCATCAATCACATCTAGTGAGTCTAAAGACTGAACACGTCATATTCTTGATACCAAATAATACGTATAAAACCACTTGCAACAGTGAAAAATATTCATACGTAAAAATAAATTTTCCATGTAATGGATGAACTTTAAAACATAAACATTTTTCGTAAACATTTTCGTGATGCATAAGCTTTTAAAAATATTTTCATATCATCTTCATCATATTCATATACATATTATCATCAACATATACGTGTTCCTTTTTCCTTTCGTTGAATTCAGATCGTTAATTGTGACTTTCGTGTTCATCTATGTCTACGTCTACGTGTTGGGCGATGGATCCATCTACATGTAACCACAGTACTGGGTGGCGGGGACACCAGCAAATCTCACACCGGTCAACTGGGCCTTGGCCTTACGTATTAACATATCATCGTATACATCTACATATTCATGTCCGTATCCAAGGAAACACGATCGTCGGGCTCCCACTGGGACCATAACCCTCACGATATCTCCAACATATCATCGTATTAGTCACAATTACTTCACTTCCTTCAACGTTTCATATTATCATCACTTTATAAAAACCATACATTTAATACCCTTTTCTTTTAAAAAACAAGCATGCAACATATCTTTTAACGTTATCGTTTCCTCATAAAAATCCATAAACATTTTAAAATAAACCTTTCAACATATAAAAAATCCCTAAACATTCAAAATAAACATTTTAACATCATAAACATTTAAAATACACATTTAAATCATAAACATTTAAAATTGACATATTAACATATAAAAATTCATAAACATCTATAATCATTGAACATAATCATATTAGCATATAAAACAGCATTCAGGACACTGCCATGTCGTTTACTAATTTCTAGGTGTAAAAAGACCGTTTTACACCTGGACGTAAAATTTCACGTTTTTGACATTTTCTTAATTTCATTGACTCTAATATGTCCTATATAATTATTTAAGCCTACATGAATTTTCTCATATTTTTATTTATCTTAAAACGAGGACTTTTAAATTAATCTTTAAATGTGACGTATTAATACGTTTTAATCCCGAATTAAACCAAATCTTAATATAAAATTCTCAAATTAAAACATAGACTTATAATAATTATTTAAGCTTAAACTAATTTTTCATAATTTTATTAAGCTTAAACTAGGCGTTTCAATTAATTCTTTAATTAACGTCTCGTGCGGCGATTAAATCCCAGATAAATCCAAAAATTATTATTTTGTTCCCATATTTTAAACATAACATTTTTAATATTTATTCTACCCTTCCAAGTCATGAGCCACACCCGTGGACCCATGGATTAAATTTTAGCCCTTTAATGTTTGTTTTTGACACCTAGACGAACACACCGAGCCAACTCCTAATTTACCCGAGCCACGCCCGAGCCAAACCCTAGCCAACCCACCTAGGGACCCTCTTGACTAAGTCCAGCCGCAAACACCAGCCCTGGCCCGCTCAAAAACTTGCTGGAAACTCACCCAAACCTGTGCTCAAGGATGAACTTGTAGTGCCCAAATTCAGTACACATATAACCCATGCATTTATTTAATTATTAAAGCATTTATTTAAGTTTAAAATGAGTCTTAGTGGTGCATGATTTATTTAAATGCATTACTTTAAATTATTTATGTTTATGTGATGCACGTTAAAATGTTTTTTCGAGTTTCATGTTTCAGGTGATTATTCGAGGCAGAATCGAGAAAAGAGACCCGGTGACGATTTTGGCAATTTTAAAAATGCGGTATTTTATTTTAAGTTGAGGTTGGGGCATTTTAACTAATTTACTAAGTTGTTAGTATTTTAAAAGCCTAATTTAATCACTAGGTGATTTTATGATTTTAAAGTTTTAATGAGTTGACAATTGTGCACTTTATTTTTAAACTAGGAGAGGTTATTTAAATTTAAAGGAAGGTTATTGTTTGATTACCATTTTAATTAATGGTTAATCTATAATTAAGTTAAACTTTAGTCCCTAATTATCGACAAAACACATGCACCCACACATGTTTACACACACCATTCACGCATCACACACACCCACACCCTCATTGCCTCTTCATTTCATTTTTTAAAAAAAGAAAACTAGAGTTCTCCTTCCCAAGAGCAGCCGCCCACTCCTCTGCACTTTTTCAGCACATTATTTGAGTTTTCTTCAAAGAATTTAGTGCCACGTTCGTCCCGGATCGTCTCTCGCATCCTTCTCGCGTCGGTATCGTCATATCGGTATTTCTAATCATCAAAAAAGCACGTATATTTTTTCGTTTATGCATCGATCTCGTCATATTATGCGTTGTGTTGTTATTTATGCTTATAAATACATGCGTGATGTGTGGAAGTTTGAGCAATGATGTTTGGATCAAGTTTGAAAGGGTTTTTGGATCACAAATCACGTTTTTTCTGTCATTTTAAAAACTGTAATTTTTCAGTTGCGTTTCTGAATAACATTCAACATATAAAATATAGTACGCTTTCATACCTTCGATTTGATATAAAATTCGTAATTTTTGGATGAGAAACGAGTGAGTTATGGTTGTTTTCGTGTGACTGCTCAAACCTGCGATCTTATGAAAATGATATCATGTTTTGAAGTTTTTGAGTTGCAGGCTTAATTGGGCACCTCCGAGTTTGTGCTACTGCATTTAGATATGTTATGGGATGAGTTTAGGTGTTATATGGTGGTTCGTTTGGGTCGGGATTGGCTCGGGATATAATAGAAGTCGTAGCAAGCGAAACGATGTCGAATTACGGGTCATTGTTGTATTGAAATTGCTTGTCGATGTTTGGAGACGTTTGGGGTGTTTTTACAGGTTCGAATCAATGTAATAGCATCTTAGGATGAGTCTCGATGTGTGGGTTCATGGTCCCTAGGCTTGGATTGAGAGAATGAATGAATAAGATAGCGAATTTTCGTGAATGTCCAAGTCCAGAGGCTCTCCGGACCCCGACATGGAGTCCGTGTCCTTTTTCCTTCAAAAATACGAATTTCCGGACCACTACCCGGACCCTTACATGGGGTCCGTGAACCCCTTTTAAAAAAATTTTTTTAAAAAAAAAAAAAAATTTTTAAATATGAATATAAAGTATAGGATTTGCTTTGTGGTTATGAATATAAAATATAGGATTTGTTTTGGGGTTCTATTTCATGGTGTAATATGATGATTAAACGAGGTCAAGTCCCGAGTGATTTAGAGTGTCATAAGCTATTTATTTACTTCGGTGGTGAGCACAAGTACCTACGTCTAAGCTATGAAAGATAAGTGTTTGAATTCATGTTAGTGTGCAGCAGTGGCCTCAAGCGAGATCTAACGAATCCCTCAACGCCAAATAAGTATGTTGACGTGCAAAACAAAATATTTTAAGTTTTTGAGGTATGCGCGCTAAATGTCTTATAACAAAATTATGAATGGGTTTGGAAGTCGGTGAACATGGCCGAGGACCTCTCCGCCCCGTTAAAGCATGAACGGGTTTAGATAAGGATTGGAATGCGTTAAATCATGAACGGGGACCAATCCACCCGTTAAAGCATAAACGGGGATCTCATGTATGTGGCAGTGGATACGTCCCTGTCAGCCCAGTACTGTGGTTTGTCTGATCAGGCACTTATTATGTATGGGTCACTTGCTTAGAAACATGCCTCTACGCAAAATGATGAAGTATGCATGTTCAAGTATGTTCAAGTATGCAAGCATGTTTAAGAAAAGTTTTTATGATTATGGCACGTCTATGTTATGCTATTATGATCACGCTCAAGTACGTTTATGTTATCATGTTCAGATTTATGTTTCCAATATGTACGCTCTATTTTGAAGTTGCGTGTGGTTTACTACGTATTCTCGTTACTTCCAGTTTATACGTGTTGAGTCTTTAGACTCACTAGACTTGATCGATGCAGGTGAGGAGTATGTTGAGGAGGCTAGGGGTGGGGACCAAAGAGCTGGCTTGGACTGAGCGGAATGCTAAACCCGAGGACCGCCATGTTTTGAAGTTTTAAGGATATTTGAAATGTTGAAAATACTCTGGTTTTTGTGCTACGATTTTTTTTGGTTCAAGAAAATACGTTTGGCAGACATTATGTTGAGTCGTACAGTTTATTTTACCAAATTTTGAAAGTTCATTATTTAAGCAAGAAAATTTTTAATTCTTCCGCAAATTTTAAGTAGTAAAAAGTACAGTACGTTACATAAATCTTTCATATAAACTCCTAGTGACTCTAGGACTCTCCCAGCCCTTAACCATTGAGCCCCACCTGACCCTAGCCATCCCTGGACCATGCCCAGACCTTAGCTGACCCAATCCAAGCCCTCGAACCACCCATAACCCACGCAACTCTCCACCTGCGCGCGACCAAGGCCCCTCGCTGCTACCTCAACCGAACCCACCTGACCTTGACCATCCCTGGACCAAGCCTAGACCTAGCCCAGACCAGCCCATACAACAGAACCCAAGCCCAAAGCTTCTGAACCAATGACAAAAACCTGCGCTTACCTTGCTGCCATCCTCACGTTTTTCATGAACCAGGACCCAACTGAGCCACCTCTTGAATCCAGCCCTTCCTACCCTCCATGGACCTTCCTAAGGCACCCTCTTGACCACCTAGCCCGCGCCCTTAGCCCCGCTGCAGCCCTCTCCCGAAGCCCAGCTGTGCGCAGCGTATGGGGGAGAGTCGCACTTCACGTGGACTCTTCCCCAGCCCCTAGCTCGAACCATAGCCAACCTAGGACCTGACCCAGACATAGAACTTGACCCTTAGGACCCAACCCCCAACCGTGGTTGAGCCCCAAGCCCCCATGCATAAGAACCGACCCCATGACTCTTGCAAACCAATCATAACCTACGGCCCCTTCTTTTCTGTTTCTCTTCCTTCGGTTTCAGCCTGGTTTTCTTTATTATTATCATGTTTTTGGCTATAAACATTCCATATTAATACCCTATCCATGGCAGCCTCTTAAACAAAATAAAAACATGAATTTGGAAGCAAAAACCACAAGTAAATCTCATGCATGTACATAGCTACGAAAATAACAACTTGTGTGTCATGTTTTTATTCAAAATTTGCTTAAACAATTACTATGGTGTGATAGATGTTTGAAGAAAAGAATTTGGCGTGCCTTTGCGTATTTAACGCACGAATTCATGTTGACGATTGAAGAACGACAACGAGGAAACGACGTTTGAAAATCCTTGCAACTTTTGATGCTTTTTCCTTCAACTTTTGTGTGTGTGTGTGTCGTGTAAAAATTGAGAGGAAAATAATTCTGAATTTGTGAGATTGTGGGGCGTGGGGTTGTAGGTTTAATGGGTGGCTTTTTAGTTTTAAATATTGGTTAGAATCCTAATTAAACTCTAATTGCTAGCTTAGGCCCATTAACCATATTAATTAGGCCCAATTAGCCCATTAGTGTTTAATTAATATATAAAAAGATTTAAAAATAATTTTACTTAAATAAGTTTGTGAATTTATTAGCCGGATTACGAAAACGTTCTTATTTTTGTTGAAAAACCAACACCAATAAAATTTTACGTCCCGGCGTATAAAATCACCTCTAAAACCCTTTTTTTCAAAAATAATAAAAAGCATCACCCATATTTTAAATAATTAAAAACAATTGTTTAATAAAAACATTTTTTCTATTTTTCAGCCATCTGTCTCCGTTCCTCGATCGCAACTCGAATATCCCTTAAAAATACAGCTTTATGCATAATGACAATTGAGTGAGTCTCATGTGAGACCGTCTCACGGGAGACCGTCTCACGGATCTTAATCTGTGAGACGGGTCAGTCCTACCCATATTCACAATATAAAGTAATACTCTTAGCATAAAAAGTAATACTTTTTCATGGATGACCCAAATAAGAGATCCGTCTCACAAATACGACCCGTGAGACCGCCTCACACAAGTTTTTGCCATGACAATAAAATCCTATTTAACATATAATCATGCATGTCACATAATCAATTAAAATCAAATAATTAGCCATTTTTCAGAATTCCTAGATTTGCATGCAGTTGGATTATGTTGTCTTAATTTTGGACCTTACAATTCCTCATCCCTTAAATATAATTTCGTCCTCGAAATTCGCTTATCCTTAATAATCCGAAGTTTAGGTTCAATTCTAATATCCCCAAAAATCCATGCTTCCACGGCGCCACCCTGATCAAACCTAAGTTCTAGAATGTCCTCACGTCTCCTTGATCCCCATTAAACTCTAATAACCAATTTATCATTTCATGCAATTAAAAGCAATATAAAAATATTAAATGACCAGGTTACCCGTAATAAGTGTAGTGTCTGCCTCTTCCTCAGCTTCTTCAGTATTCATAACATATGCGCTTCCCACTGTAGGTGCCTTCTTCTTCGGACAATCAGCAGCCTTATGCCATTACTCCTTGCATACGAAGCATCTAAAAGATCCCCACATGCACTGGCCAAAATGAAAGCAATTGCAATCCTTACATGGTTGCCTATCAGGAGGCTTTGGTGCTCCAGGTTGTTGTGGCTTTGGTTGTGCTTGTTCTTTGACTTGACCTTGAGGCTGTTGAGGTCCTTGAGGTCTAGGAGGACCCGTATATGACTTCTTGTTTGGCTGATTATTATTCTGATGTTGTTGCCTCATGCGCTGTAACTCAAATTCAATGTCCTTCAAGGATTTCTCAGACTGAAATGCATAAGTAACGGCAGTAGCATAATCCAAAGGACGCATCATCATAACATTATTCTATAGGGTGGGTCGTAGGCCATCCATGAAGTTTCTAAGCTTCTCTTCAGCATCCCTAGCAATAAGGTGTACAATGTGACAACCCCTATCAAATTTCTTCACAAACTCAGCAACAGTCGAGTCTCTCTGACGGAGGCTCATAAACTCCCTCTTCAGTCGCCCTCTAACATCAGCAGTGTATTTTTCATAGAATATCTCCTTGAAACGAACCCAAGTAATAGTAGCAAGATTAACACCATGCTCGGCTCCTTCCTACCATAAAGAAGCGTCATCCCTAAACAGATAAGTAGTACACCTCACACGGTCCGCATCCCTCATATCCAGATAACGAAAATATACCTCGAGTGAAGGAATCCAACTCTCAGCAGCAAAGGGATCGGTGGTGCCAGAAAATTCCTTCGGCCCCAGCCTCCGGAACTGATCATAAATGTCATGTTGGGGCCTAGGTGCCTGCTGCATCTGCTGTAGCTGCTGATGTAACTGCTGCTGCTGTAACTGTTGCTCGAAGAAACGAGCCACCCCCTCTAACGCACAAGTAGCAGCATCTCCTGGAGGAGGTGCATTCCCTTTATGGTTCACACTGTTATCAGCTCGGTTCTCATTAACAAGGGCACGTCTAGGAGGCATTTTATCTAAACGTTTTCCAAATTCTAACGTAACCAACATGTATTTAAATCTAAGTTTTCTAATCATGTGACATATCCTTATTCATTTTAGCAAATTAAGCATGCAAAGCATAAATACTCAAAAAGCTCGTAAACATGTAAAGTAAACATAATATTCATGCCCTCATACAGGTAACATCATAAAATCATATAAAGCATGTAAAACTTAGAAATTGAGGCTTGACGACTGATCTTCCCGGCGCTGCTGGTGGCACAACCCTTTACAGAACCATTGCTCTGATACCAACTGAAATGTCCCATAAAATTATTGCTTAAAAAGTACTAGGAAGATTTTTTTATTTAAACCTCTATCCTTTGACCGATTTACTCCAATATTTATATAAAATATTTTGCACCATTTTAAAATAATAAATCCAACTAGTATTTGAAAATCAAAAAAATAGTCAAATCGTCTAACATTTTACCAAACCAATAAAGCAATAAATTTGAAATGTATCATCCTCTCAAAACTCATCAAAAGCATAAATAAAAAGTCTTAAAATCTTTTAACGTAAATCGTAAGCTTAAAATCATGAGTGCGGAAAAGTAGAAGCGCTGGTACTCGGGTTATGTGCACCTACAGTCCAGTCAAATCAGGCATCCATGCCTCTCTCAACGTTATTATCATACCCACCTGCATCAATCACACCTAGTGAGTCTAAAGACTCAACACGTCATATTTTTGATACCAAATAATACGTATAAAACCACTTGCAACAGTGAAAAATATTCATACGTAAAATAACGTTTCCATGTCATGGATGAACTTTAAAACTTAAACATTTTTCGTAAACATTTTCGTGATGCATAAGCTTTTAAAAATATTTTCATATCATCTTCAACATATTCATATACATATTATCATCAATATATACGTGTTCTTTTTTCCTTTCGTTGAATTCAGATAGTTAATTGTGACTTTCGTGTTCATCTACGTCTACGTCTACGTGTTGGGCGATAGATCCATCTACATGTAACCAGAGTACTAGGCGACGGGGACACCAGCAACTCTCTCACCGGTCAACTAGGCCTTGGCCTTACGTATTAACATATCATCGTATACATCTACATATTCTTATCCGTATCGAAGGAAACACGATCATTGGGCTCCCACTGGGACCATAACCCTCACGATATCTCCAACATATCATCGTATTAGTCACAATTACTTCACTTCCTTCAACGTTTCATATTGTCATCACTTTATAAAAACCATACATTTAATATCCTTTTCTTTTTAAAAACAAGCATGCAACATATCTTTTAACGTTATTATTTCCTTATAAAAATCAATAAACATTTTAAAAGAAACCTTTCAACATATAAAAAATCCCTAAACATTCAGAATAAACATTTTAACATCATAAACATTTAAAATACACATTTAAATCATAAACATTTAAAATTGACATGTTAACATATAAAAATTTATAAACATCCATAATCATTGAACATAATCATATTAGCATATAAAACAGCCTTCAGGACACTGCCATGACGTTTACTAATTTCTAGGTGTAAAAAGACTGTTTTACTCCTGAACGTAAAATTTCACGTTTTTGACATTTTCTTAATTTCATTGACTCTAATATGTCCCAAATAATTATTTAAGCCTACATTAATTTTCTCATATTTTTATTTAGCTTGAATCGAGGATTTTTAAATTAATCTTTAAATGTGACGTATTAATACGATTTAATCTCGAATTAAACCAAACCTTAATATAAAATTCCCAAATTAAAAATTAGACTTATAATAATTATTTAAGCTTAAACCTAATTTTTCATAATTTTATTAAGCTTAAACTAGGCGTTTCAATTAATTCTTTAATTAACGTCTCGTGCGGCGATTAAATCCCGGAAAAATCCAAAAATTATTATTTTGTTCCCAAATTTTAAACATAACATTTTAATATTTATTCTACCCTTCCAAGTCATGAGCCACACCCGTGGACCCATGGATTCAAATTTAGCCCTTTAATTTTCGTTTTTGACACCTAGACGAACACACCGAGCCAACTCCTAATTTACCCGAGCCACGCCGAGCCCCCTCGATCCAAACCCTAGCAAACCAACCTAGGGACCCTCCTGTATAAGCCCAGCCCCAAACACAAGCCCTGGCCAGCTCAAAAACTTGCTGGAAACTCACCCAAATCTGCGCTCAAGGATGAACTTGTAGTCCCCAAATTCAGTACAAGTATAACCCATGCATTTATTTAATTATTAAAGCATTTTTTTAAGTTTAAAATGAGTCTTAGTGGTGCATGATTTATTTAAATGCATTACTTTAAATTATTTATGTCTATGTGATGCACGTTAAAATGTTTTTTCGAGTTTCATGTTTCAGGCGATTATTCGAGGCGAAATCGAGAAAAGAGACCCGGTGACGATTTTGGCAATTTTAAAAATGCGGTATTTTATTTTAAGTTGAGTTTGGGGCATTTTAACTAATTTACTAAGTTGTTAGTATTTTAAAAGCCTAATTTAATCAGCAGGTGATTTTATGATTTTAAAGTTTTAAAGAGTTGACAATTGTGAACTTTATTTTTAAACTAGGAGAGGTTATTTAAATTTAAAGGAAGGATATTGTTTGATTACCACTTTAATTAATGGTTAATCTATAATTAAGTTAAACTTTAGTCCCTAATTATCAACAAAACACATGCACCCACACATGTTTACACACATCATTCACGCATCACACACACCCACACCCTCATTGCCTCTTCATTTCATTTTTTTAAAAAAGAAAACTAGGGTTCTCCTTCCCAAGAGCAGCCGCCCACTCCTCTGCACTTTTCCAGCACATTATTTGAGTTTTCTTCAAGGAATTTAGTGCCACGTTCGTCCCGGATCGTCTCTCGCATCCTTCTCGTGTCGGTATCATCATATCGGTATTTCTAATCATCAAAAAGGCACGTATATTCTTTCGTTTAAGCATCGATCTCATCATATTATGCGTTGTGTTGTTATTTGTGCGTAAAAATACATGTGTGATGTGTAGAAGTTTGAGCAATGATGTTTGGATCAAGTTTAAAAGGGTTTTTGGATCACAAATCACGTTTTTGCTGTCATTTTAAAAACTGCGATTTTTTTGTCGAGTTTCTAGAGAAACGTTCAACATATAAAACGTATTACGCTTTGATACCTTTGATTTGATATAAAATTCGTAATTTTCGGATGAGAAACGAGTTATTTATGGTTGTTTTCGTGTGACTGCTCAAACCTGCGATCTTATGAAAATGATGTTCATCATGTTTTGAAGTTTTTGAGTTGCAGGCTTTGTTGACCACCTCCGGGCTTATGCTACTGCATTTAGATATGTTATGGGATGAGTTTAGGTGTTATTTGGTGGTTCATTTGGGTCGGGAATGGCTCGGGATATAATAGAAGTCGTAGCAAGCGAAACGATGTCGAAATACGGGTCATTGTTGTATTGAAGTTGCTTGTCAATGTTTGGAGACGTTTGGGGTGTTTTTACGGGTTTGAATCAATGTAATAGCATCCTAGGATGAGTCTCGAGGTGTGGGTTCATGGTCTTTAGGCTTGGATTGAGAGGATGAATGAATAAGATAACGAATTTTTGTGAATGTCCAAGTCCAGAGGCTACCCGAACCCCGACACGAAGTCCGTGTCCTTTTTCCTTCAAAAATAATAATTTCAAGAGCATACTTGGACCCCTACTCGGACCTCTACACGGGGTCCGTGTACCGCTCTTTAAAAAAAAAAATTTTCAAAAAAAATTAAAATATGAATATAAAGTATAGGATTTGCTTTGTGGTTATGAATATAAAATATAGGATTTGTTTTGGGGTTCAATTTCATGGTTTAGTATGATGATTGAACTAGGTCAAGTCCCGAGTGATTTAGAATGTCATAAGCTATTTATTTACTTCGGTGGTGAGCACAAGTACCTACGTCTAAGCTATGATAGATAAGTGTTTGAATTCATGTTAGTGTGCAGCAGTGGCCCCAAGCGAGATCCAACGAATCCCTCAACGCCAAGTAAGTATGTTGACGTGCAAAAGTAAATATTTTAAGTTTTTGAGGTATGCTAAATGTCTTGTCACCAAATTATGAATGGGTTTGGAAGTCGGTGAACGTGGCCGAGGACCTCTCCGCCCCGTTAAAGCATGAACGGGTTTAGATCAGGATTGGAAAGCGTTAAAGCATGAACGGGGACCAATCCACCCGTTAAAGCATGAACGAGGATCTCATGTATGTGGCAGTGGATACGTCCCGGTCAGCCCAGTATTGTGGTTTGTCTTATCAGGAATTTATTATGTATGGGTCACTTGCTTTGAAACATGCCTATACGCAAAATGATTAAGTATGTATGTTCAAGTATGCAAGCATGTTTAAGAAAAATTTTTATGATTATGGCACGTCTATGTTATGCTATTATGATCACGCTCAAGTACGTTTATGTTATCATGTTCAGATTTATGTTTCCAATATGTACGCTCTATTTTGAAGTTGCGTGTGGTTTTACTACGTATTACTCGTTACTTCCAGTTTATACGTGTTGAGTCTTTAGACTCACTAGACTTGATCGATGCAGGTGAGGAGTATGTTGAGGAGACTAGGGGTGGGAACCAAGGAGTTGGCTTGGACTGAGCGGAAGGCTAAACCTGAGGACCGCCATGTTTTGAAGTTTTAAGGATATTTGAAATGTTGAAAATACTCTGGTTTTATGTTACGATTTTTTTGTGGTTCAAGCAAATACGTTTGGCAGACATTATGTTGAGACGTACTGGTTATTTTACCAAATTTTGAAAGTTCATTATTTAAGCAAGAAATTATTTAATTCTTCCACAAATTTTAAGTAGTAAAAAGTACGTTACGTTACAGCTGGTATCAAAGCGGTGTTCTTGTAAAGGGTTATGCCTACTGCCAGTTGCAAGAAGCTCACGAAGTCTCACCTCAAGTCTGTAAGTTTTGAAGTTTTAATTATGTTATGTAGTAAGCATTGAATCATGATTTCAGCATGTGCATACTTTTAAAGTTAAAATTTCGTGCATCTATTGCTATTATCATTATGTTCATGCATGTGGGTTTACGTGTTGGGTAAATTATTGGAACAGTATGCCTCCTAGACGCGTGATTAACCGGGAATTAAAAGAAGAGGATAGAGAGACTCGAGTTGAGGAGAGGGCCAATGCTCCACCTCCACCTCCGAATATGCAGGCGCATATGCTTGCAGGCATGACGCAGTTCTTCGCGCAGTTTGCGGAGAACCACGCTGCAGCATGAGGTACAAGGGAGAGGTCCAGACCAGAAGAAGTCTATGAGAGGTTCAGAAGGATGAACCCAAAGGAGTTTTCGGGGACCACTGACCCGATGTTAGCGGAGGGGTGTATTAAATCCATTGAGGTAATTTTCGATTTTATGGAGCTGACAGATGCAGATAGAATCAGGTGTGCCACGTTCCTTCTGACTGAGGACGCCAGGCTATGGTGGGAGAGTGCGTCAGTGTCACTGAATTTGCGAACACTGACTTGGGATGGTTTTAAGGAGGTTTTCTACTCCAAGTACTTCACTGAGGAAGTACGCTACCGATTGACTAGGGAGACAGCAGCGTAGCCGAGTTTGTGCGAAAGTTCGAAAGGGGGTGTTACTTCGTGCCCCTAATAGCTAATGATGCTCGAGAAAAGCTGAGGCATTTTATGGATGGGTTACGGCCGATCTTGCGTCGAGATGTCCGAGTAGCTGGTCCAACTACATATGCAGTTGCCGTGTCTAGAGCTTTGGCGGCAGAACATGATCAGATGGATATTGAGGCGGATAGGCAGGGCAAGAGGCCCTATCAGGCTCCACAGCAGCCGCAGCAGCATCAGCAGCGACCCCCATTTAAGGAGCCTTACCAGGGACAGCATGGGAAGAAGCCTTATCAAGGACCACCGAAAGGCAAGGGTCCTATTCAGCAGCAGAAGGCGCCTCAGAGGCCTGGGAATTTTCCAATGTGTCCTAAATGCAACCGCTATCATCCAGGAGAGTGTTTATACGGATCAGGCAAGTGCTTTAAATGTGGAGCAAGTGACCACATGTTGAAGGAGTGCCCACAATGGAAGCAACCAACCCAGGGCAGGGTGTTCGCCATGCATGCTCAGGAGGCGAACCCAGACACTACACTGTTGACGGGTAATTTATTTAATTCAGTACAGTATTAGAATTTTTTTACCTTGCATGCTCGTTTTGTTTTTGGGATTATCAGTGTTGGTCAGACCGATGGGAATGGAGCAATTTCTATTTGAGCCAGACAGATGGAGAAGTTTCCCTCGTATGATCTCCTGCATGCAGGCACGGAGGCTTATTTCTAAGGGGTGTCAAGCCTTCTTGGCCAGCATTAATTTGGCACCTGATGCACCCACTCCATCAATATCAGATGTGTCGGTAGTCAGAGACTTCCCAGACGTCTTTCCTGACGACGTCACAGGTCTTCCACCAGATAGAGAGGTGGAGTTTTCCATTGATCTTATGCCAGACACAGTGCCAATCTCCAAGGCACCGTACCGATTAGCTCCAGCTGAGATCCTAGAACTTAAACAGCAGATACAAGAGCTTCTTGACAAAGAATTTATCCGCCCTAGTTTCTCAACATGGGGCGCGCCTGTGCTTTTTGTAAAGAAGAAAGATGGGAGCATGAGGCTGTGTATCGATTACCGAGAGCTGAACAAGGTAACGATCCAGAACAAATAACCACTTCCAAGGATTGAGGACTTGTTCGATCAGTTGCAGGGAGCTTCAATGTTCTCTAAGATAGATCTTCGATCGGGGTATCTCCAGCTGAAGGTGAAAGATGCAGATGTTCACAAGACAGCCTTCAGAACCAGGTATGGGCATTACGAGTTCTTAGTAATGCCCTTTGGACTGACGAATGCTCCAGCAATATTCATGGACCTCATGAACCGAGTATTCCAGCCTTATCTTAATCAATTCGTCATAGTATTCATTGACGATATCCTTATTTACTCGAAGAGCCATGAAGAGCACAGTCAGCATTTGAGGACGGTTTTACAGACCCTGCAAAGTCGCAAGTTATTTGCGAAGTTCAGTAAGTGTGAATTCTGGTTGAAGAAGGTAGCCTTTTTGGGTCATATAGTGTCTAGCAGTGCGATTGAGGTGGACCCAGCAAAGGTGACAGCCGTTAAGGAATGGGTCGAGCCGAAGAATGCGTCTGAGATACGCAGTTTGCTAGGCCTAGCAGGCTACTACAGGAAATTTATTCAAGGGTGTTCTTCAATAGCAGTGCCACTAACTTCACTGACAAAGAAGAATGCGAAATTCGTGTGGAGTGATGAATGTCAGAAGAGCGTTGATACTTTGAAGCGATCTCTTATTTCAGCGCCAGTGTTGCCATGCCATCAGGGCAAGGAGACTTTGTGTTATACACCGATGCGTCTAAGCTCTGGTTAGGCGCAGTGTTGATGCAACATGGTCGGGTTATAGCTTATGCTTCCAGGTAGTTAAAGGTACATGAGAAGTACTACCCGACTCATGATCTTGAATTAGCCGCAGTAGTCTTTGCGTTGAAGATCTGGAGACACTACTTGTACGGCGAGAAATGCCAGATATTCATAGATCACAAGAGTCTCAAATACTTCTTCACGCATAAAGAGCTGAATATGAGACAGAGGCGATGGTTGGAGTTAGTGAAAGACTACGACTGCGAAATTAGCTACCATCCGGGAAAGGCTAATGTGGTCGCAGACGCCTTGAGCAGAAAAGTCGCGGTCATAGCACAGTTGTCAGTGCAGATACCTCTTCAGTCCGAGATTCAGAAATTTGGTCTAGAGATTTATCGTAAGGACAGAGCTCCCAGAATATCTATTCTGACATTCAAATCCGATTTGCTAGACCGAATCCGTTGGGGACAGCCTTCAGATGAGCAGTTGCAGAAATGGAGGCTGAAGGATGAGGCCAAGGGCAGTGTGCTCTACTTAGTGTTAGATAGTATTGTGAGATACAGGGATAGAATGTGGGTGCCTAACGTAGATTTGATAAGAGAAGATATCTTATCAGAGGCACATGCATCTCCGTATTCAATCCACCCAGGAGGTACTGAGATGTACAATGACCTGCAGATCTTGTATTGGTGGCCAGGGATGAAGAGTGACATCCGCAGATTTGTGTCTGAATGCCTCACTTGTCAACAGGTGAATGCGGAACACCAGAGGCCAGCAGGGATGCTTAAGCCACTCCCTATCCCAGAGTGGAAATGAGAGAATATTAATATGGATTTTGTTATTGGGTTGCCAAGGTCAGTCAGAGGATCCAATGCCATTTGGGTTATCGTGGACCGACTCACTAAATCAGCGCACTTCTTGACAGTGAAGACGACTTTCTCCATGACGCAGTATGCGGAGCTTTATATCAGGTAGATCGTTCGGTTGCATGGAATCCCAGTTACCATTGTGTCTGACAGAGATCCGAGGTTCACATCTTCATTCTGGAAGAGCCTACATGCAGCAGCCATGGGGACAAAGCTGCAATTCAGTACAGCTTTTCACCCACAGACAGATGGCCAGTCGGAGCGAGTGATTTAGATTTTGGATGATCTATTGCGAGCATGTATGATCGATTTCCAAGGGATTTGGGAATCTAAGCTACATCTAGTGGAGTTTACATACAACAACAGTGTTCAAGCATCTATTAGTATGGCTCCCTATGAGGCATTGTATGGACGGAAGTGTAGATCACCGATTTATTGGGATGAAGTCGGAGAGAGAGCAGAACTTGAGCCAGAGATTGTTCAGCAGACCGCAGATGTGGTGGTCAAGATTCGAGACAGAATGAAGACCGCCCAGAGTCGTCAAAAGATCTATGCTGACAAGAGGATGAGAGATCTCGAGTTTGCCGTAGGTGACCACATTTTTATAAAGATAGCACCTATGAAGGGTGTTATGAGATTTGGGAAGAGAGGCAAGCTGAGTCCGAGATTTAATGGACCTTTCGAGATTCTTGACAGAGTTGGGACACTAGCGTATCGTGTTGCCCTTCCGCCGAATCTGGCCGGGGTACACAATGTATTCCATGTCTCGATGCTGAGGAAGTACCTAGCTAAAACATCACATGTTCTGAGTTATGAACCGTTACAGTTGATTCCAGACCTGTCTTACGAGGAAAGACCTGTCCAAATCCTATACAGCCAGGAGCGTAGACTTCGTAACAAGGTGATGGAACTAGTCAAAGTCCGGTGGCTGAACCAATCAGTGGAGGAGGCCACTTGGGAGTCTGAGGCAGATATGAGAATTCGCGACCCGGAGTTGTTTGGTAAGGTTTAATTTCGAGGATAAAATTTATATAAGTGGGGGAGAAACTGTAGTGCCCAAATTCAGTACACGTATAACCCATGCATTTATTTAATTATTAAAACATTTATTTAAGTTTAAAATGAGTCTTAGTGGTGCATGATTTATTTAAATGCATTACTTTAAATTATTTATGTTTATGTGATGCACGTTAAAATATTTTTTCGAGTTTCATGTTTCAGGCGATTAGTCGAGGCGGAATCGAGAAAAGAGACCCGGTGACGATTTTGGCAATTTTAAAAATGCACTTTATTTTTAAACTAGGAGAGGTTATTTAAATTTAAAGGAAGGTTATTGTTTGATTACCATTTTAATTAATGGTTAATTTATAATTAAGCTAAAATTTAGTCCCTAATTATAAACAAAACACACGCACCCACACATGTTTACACACACCATTCACGCATCACACACACCCACACCCTCATTGCCTCTTCATTTCATTTTTTTAAAAAAGAAAACCTAGGGTCATCAACAAAACACACGCACCCACACATGTTTACACACACCATTCACGCATCAACACACCCACACCCACACCGTCATTGCCTCACGTTTTTGCTATCATTTTAAAAAATGTGATTTTTCGGTCGAGTTTCTTGAAAAACTTTAAACATATAAAACGTAGTACGCTTTGATACCTTCGATTGATATAAAATTTGTAATTTGTGGATGAGAAACGAGTGAGTTATGGTTGTTTTCGTGTGACTGCTCAAACCTGCGATCTTATGAAAATGATGTTCATCATGTTTTGAAGTTTTTGAATTGCAGGCTTTGTTGGGCACCTCTGGGATTGTGCTACTGCATTTAGATATGTTATGGGATGAGTTTAGGTGTTATTTGGTGGTTCGTTTGGGTCGGGATTGGCTCGGGATATAATAGAAGTTGTAGCGAGGGAAACGATGTCGAATTACGGGTCATTGTTGTATTGAAGTTTCTTGTCGATGTTTGGAGACGTTTGGGGTGTTTTTACTGGTTTGAATCAATGTAATAGCATCCTAGAATGAGTCTCGAGGTGTGGGTTCATGGTCCTTAGGCTTGGATTGAGAGAATGAATGAATAAGATAGCGAATTTTCGTGAATGTCCAAGTCCAGAGGCTACCCAGACCCCTCCTCGGACCCGACACGGAGTCCGTGTCCTTTTTCCTTCAAAAATACGACTTTCCAGAGCCTACTCGGACCCCTACCCGGACCCCTACATGGGGTCCGTGTACCCCTTTTTAAAAAAAAATTAAATATGAATATAAAATATAGGATTTGCTTTGTGGTTATGAATATAAAATATAGGATTTGTTTTGAAGTTCTATTTCATGGTTTAGTATGATGATTAAACGAGGTCAAATACCGAGTGATTTAGAATATCATAAGCTATTTTTTTACTTCGGTGGAGAGCACAAGTACCTACGTCTAAGTTATGAAAGATAAGTGTTTGAATTCATGTTAGTGTGCAGCAGTGGCCCCAAGCGAGATCCAACGAATCCCTCAATGCCAAATAAGTATGTTGACGTGCAAAAGAAAATATTTTAAGTTTTTGAGGTATGTTAAATGTATTGTGACCAAATTATGAATGGGTTTGGAAGTCGGTGAAAGTGGCCGAGGACCTCTCCGCCCCGTTAAAGCATGAACGGGTTTAGATCAGGATTGGAAAGCGTTAAAGCCTGAACGGGGACCAATCCGCCCGTTAAAGCATGAATGGGGATCTCATGTATCTGGCAGTAGATACGTCCCTGTCAGCCCAGTACTGTGGTTTTTCTGATCAAGCATTTATTATGTATGGGTCACTTGCTTTGAAACATGCCTCTACGCAAAATGATGAAGTATGTATGTTTAAGTATGTTCAAGTATGCAAGCATGTTTAAGAAAAGTTTTTTTGATCATGGCACGTCTATGTTATGCTATTATGATCACGCTCAAGTATGTTTATGTTATCATGTTCAGATTTATGTTTACAATATGTACGCTCTATTTTGAAGTTGCGTGTGGTTTTACTACGTATTACTCGTTACTTTCAGTTTATACGTGTTGAGTCTTTAGACTCACTAGACTTGATCGATGCAGGTGAGGAGCATGTTGAGGAGGCTAGGGGTGGCGACCAAAGAGCTGGCTTGGACTGAGCGTAAGGCTAAACCCGAGGACCGCCATGTTTTGAAGTTTTAAGGATATTTGAAATGTTGAAAATACACTGGTTTTTATGTTACGATTTTTTTGTGGTTCAAGCAAATATGTTTGGCAGACATTATGTTGAGACGTACATTTTATTTTACAAAATTTTGAAAGTTCATTATTTAAGCAAGAAAATTTTTAATTCTTCCGCAAATTTTAAGTAGTAAAAAGTACGGTACGTTACAGAACTCTTTCATATAAACTCCTAGTGACTCTAGGACTCTCCCAGCCCTTAACCACCGAGCCCCACTTGACCCTAGCCATCCCTTGACCATGCCCAGACCTTACTTGACCCATCCCAGGCCCTCGAACCACCCCTAACCCACGCAACTCTCCACCTGCGCGCAACCAAGGGCCCTCGCTGCTACAACTCACGCTCAAAGACTCCTAGGGACACTAGGGCTCTTACAGCCACGCCACCACCAAACCCATCTGACCCTGACCATCCCTGGACCAAGCCTAGACCCAGCCTAGACCAGCCCAGACACAAGAACCCAAGCCCAAAGGTTCTGAACCAAGGACAGCAACCTGCGCTTACCTTGCTGCCATCCTCACGTTTTTCATGAACCAGGACCCAAATGAGCCACCTCCTGAGTCCAGCCCTTCCTACCCTCCATGGACCTTTCTAAGGCATCCTCTAGACCACCTAGCCTACGCCCTTAGCCCCGCTGCAGCCCTCTCCCGAAGCCCAGCTGTGCGCAGCGCATGGGGGAGAGTACCACTTCACGTGGACTCTTCCCCAGCCCCTAGCTCGAACCATAGCCGACCTAGGACCTGACCCAGACATAGAACACAACCCTTAGGACTCAACCCCCAACCCTGGTTGAGCCCCAAGCCCCAATGCATAAGAACCGACCCCATGACTCTTGCAAACCAATCATAACCTACGGCCCCTTCTTTTCTGTTTCTCTTCCTTCGGTTTCAGCCTCGTTTCCTTTATTATTTATCTTGTTTTTGGCTATAAACCATTCCATATTAATACCCTATCCATGGCAGCCCCTTAAACAAAATAAAAACATGAATTTGGAAGCAAAAATCACAAGTAAATCTCATGCATGTACATAGCTACGAAAATAACAACTTGTGTGTCATGTTTTCATTCAAAATTTGCTTAAACAATTACTATGGTGTGATAGATGTTTGAAGAAAAGAATTTGGCGTGCCTTTGCGTATTTAACACACGATTTTACGTTGACGATTGAAGAACGACGACGAGGAAACGACGTTTGAAAATCCTTGAAACTTTTGATGCTTTTTCCTTCAACTTTTGTGTGTGTGTGTGTCGTGTAAAAATTGCGAGGAAAATAATTCTGAATTTGTGAGATTGTGGGGCATGGGGTTGTAGGTTTAATGGGTGGTTTTTTAGTTTTAAATATTGGTTAGAATCCTAGTTAAACTCTAATTGCTAGATTTGGCCCATTAACCATATTAATTAGGTCTAATTAGCCCATTATTATTTAATTAATATATAAAAAGATTTAAAAATAATTTTGCTTAAATAAGTTTGTGGATTTATTAGCCGGATTATGAAAATGTTCTTATTTTTGTTGAAAAACCAACACCAATAAAATTTTACGTCCCGGCGTATAAAATCACCTCTAAAACCCCTTTTTTTTAAAATAATAAAAAGCATCACCCATATTTTAAATAATTAAAAACAATTGTTTAATAAAAACATTTTTTCTATTTTTCATCCATCAGTCTCCGTTCCTCGATCGCAACTCGAATATCATTTAAAAATACAGCTTTATGCATAATGACAATAAAATCCTATTTAACATATAATCATGCATGTCACATAATCAATTAAACAATTAAAATCAAATAATTAGCCATTTTTCAGAATTTCTAGATTTGCATGCAGTTGGATTACGTTGTCTTAATTTTGGACCTTACAACTTTTCGGTAGCTCATCACATAAGAACTCCAAAGTTAAGATTGCTTGATTTGGGGCAATTCTGGGATGGGTGACCTCCTAAGAATTTTCCTAGGGTGCGTGTGAGTAAGGACATAAGCACGCTGGGATGACTCGTCTTGGTACAGTGAGGATAGTCGTCGAATCTGGGGCGTTGCAGTTGGTATCAAAGCCGACCTCTCCTAGTACGGGGTGGGTTCGGGGATGAACCAAGCGGAAGCTGGTGGGCATGTGAGGCCCGGGGCCGAAGAGGGCGGGGGGTGAGCGCCAGTGCCATGAGGTTGCACGGACAATGAGCGGCTCCTGGCAGGCTTCTAAGCGGAGGGAACATGAATGAACCGATCTTACACCGGAAAGGGAGGGATTCCGAGACTGTTCAATGTAATGGACTGTACAGTTGAAGAGGGCTTAAGAGATTTGATATGTACTACTCATACCAATAAGATGCATCTTCTTTTCGATAGCTCATCACATAAGAACTCTAAAGTTAAGTGTGCTTGACTTGGGGCAACTCTGGGATGGGAGACCTCCTGGGAAGTTTCCTAAGGTGCGTGTGAGTGAAAACACAAGCACGCTGGAAAGACTCGTATTGGTACAGTAAGGACAGTCGTCGAATCTGGGGCGTTACAAATACACAAAGCAAGCCAACAAGGGGAAGAGAAAGGTGGTGTTGAGAAGGGTGATTGGGTGTTGCTACACTTGCATAAGGAAAGGTTTCCCGAGAAGCAACGTTCAAAGCTATTACCTAGGGGTGATGAACAATTTCAAGTCCTTGAAAGGATCAATGACAACGCCTCCAAGCTAGATCTGCCAGGTGAGTATAACGCCAGTTCTATTTTTAATGTTAGTGATCTTTTGTTGTTTGATATATGTGATGAACAAGATTTGAGGAGAAATCTTTTTCAAGAAGGGGAGAATGATACGACCATGATAGGCCATGCTCCAAGGAAGGCATGGGATCCTTTAGAGTTGCCAGAGGGACCAATCACGAGAGGACGCCTGAAGAAATTCAAGGAAGCATTGCATGGGATTAGGTTGGAACTTTTCAAGTTCGCAATCTTGATTTTGATGCTGATAAAACTTATTATTTTGTTTCTAATAATCTACCTTAGTGCGCAGACAGCTAAAACTAAATTAATCAGTTTACGAAACCAACTGAAGCCATCGGAGATGCCAACTGATTGCCGAGACTAATTCAGTCTAACCGGTTCTTCAAACAAGCAGTTCAGTTGATTGTCCAAACTGATAGGTAATTCAGCAGGAAGATCTCAAAAGCCTGGCCAGCCTATGATTTTTCCAACTGATGAAGAACCCAACTGATCAGTTAAACTGAATCAGTGAAATCAGTTAAGCTGAAGAACCAACTGATTTCACCTCACAGCAACAAGATCAGTTCAGAACTTCAGTTAGGAGCAATCAGTTGCAGATCACGATAAGCTTACTTAATGGATTCCAGCTGTGCGAGAAGGTACAAAGCTATTGTCCAGTCAAAGGACAATAATGGACGTTGCATCAAAGCATTAAAAACAAAACGCTCCAGAAGGGCAGTCAAAAGTCGAAGCACAAAGTCCAAAGAGCCGATTCAAATGCAACGGATACAATAATGAGTCTCATTGTACGATAAACCTTTCCCGTCTATTTAACGAGAAGATCAGTGAAGACTCAAATGCGAGACATACGAGAGTGAAAAGAGTTGAGAAGAGAAAACAGCAAAAGGGCACGCTCAGTTGCATATCAGCTTTCAGCAGCACTTAAAGCCCAGAGGGAATTCTTCATCGTTGTATCAGCTTAGTTTAGAAGCCATTTTCCCTTAGTGTGTGAGAACATTCTCGTTCAGTTCTCACACACACACTCACTCTCAAATCCACTCAAAAAACCGTCTTGCACAAAGACATAAAACTTGTGTATGCAGTCTTTGACACATAGACGTTAAAGAAGTGTTGGCTGGAAGGTGCTGCCTTCAGTCGTAGCAAGGACTTCAGTTTTGGCAGTAACATAGGTCCTAGCTGAGTGGGTTTGTACAAATTATTGTATAAATCGAAGTATTCTAGTGGAACCTACCCGTGGTGGTAGAAGGGGTGACGTAGGAGAAGTTGAAGTATCTGAACAACCATAAACATATCTTGTGTATTTAACTGATTAACTACGGTTTTAAAATTGTTTCGATCAGTTAGCGCACTCGTCAGTTCAGTTGTCACCATAACTGAACTGAAGAATGCAAAAACTAATCTGTCTTTCTTTTGTTATTCAGTTTACATAAGTTAAAATGATTTCTAATAACAGTCTTCTTCACGAAGGATTACTTCGAGTTTCTTCCACTCGGTTTAAACCAAACTTGATTTAATTAGTCGGTGTTAATATTCTTAGAACACGAGCTATTGCAGCTCATTGGAGAATATAGTGTTCGAAATGCCTTCGAAGGCACTAGCACACTCGATCCTTCAGATTATGAGCAATCAAGAAAGGCTTACAAGCGAGGTGCAAATTGTCGAAGGGTTCGTGATGCATGGTAGTTAGTTTGGGAGTCATAGGAACGTTATTCAAGCGTTAAATGATGAGGAGTCCAGAAGCCTCGGTGCCCGAGCGGTCAAATCTTACCACCCGACCGCCACACTTACTGTCCAAGAAGAAGATTTCTAGAGCACCTTCCGCCCGAGCACCAAAACTCCAGAACACTCGGTGCTCGAGCGGTAACATCTTACCGCCCCAGCGCGAAGACCTGCGGGAAAAATCCTAGTTTCCTAGTTAGAGTTCAAGTTGTTTAAATAACTAGATTTCAAATCTTTTCTCATTTGTTAAAATATATGGACGAAATTTTGAAAACTTTTAGACATTATTGATTGAATAAAAATTGATTGTTCTTGAGTTTTCTCTCAAAGAACCAAATAAAGCTTCTTGTTTCATATCCAAAAATCAAACTTATCAAAGTTTATGCTTTGTGACGTTTTTCGATCGTTTCTTACACGGATTGTCTTAGGCTTGTTCTTTGAAGGTTTGTCTAGTTTGAGTTGTTTTCCTTGTGATTCTTTATTACTAAACCACGTAGTTTAGGGGTGAAAATCACGCATTGGTTGAATCAAAAGATCGGGACACTACAACGATCCTTGTTCACTATTGAATTGATGGCGCGATTCTAATTTAATCGTGTTTGCCTTTCTTCATACGAGGATTCATATCACGACATCAGAAGCAAAATGGGTCACGGAGAAGATGTTGCCCCTACTCCAACAACATCTCCCGCAACACCCATAGTTGAGCCATCTCTGGCGATGATACCCGTTGTTGAAGAACCTGTGCCACTTGAAGTAATTGGCCCAGGCGAGCCGGGGAATTAATTTGACATTGATAATCCACTAGATTTTTTTGTTCTCAACATGGTGTGCCCACCTCCTCCACAAGCGAGAAGATCGAAAAGACAGGCAGGGTACAACCCTGATTTGACTACATCCAAGCGATTTCGCCACAAAGGGAGAAGGGCCAAGTAGACCATCTCTTGCTGATCCAGAAAATACCTCGAAAGACGACTCTGAAGATCCCGACTAAAATGACCAGATTCGACGAATGTCCTCACTGTACTAATAAGAGTCTTTCCAGCGTGCTTATGTCCTCACTCACACGCACCCTAAGAAACTTCCCAGGAGGTCACCCATCTCAGAATTGCCCCAAGTCAACCACGCTTAACTTTGGAGTTCTTATGTGCTGAGCTATCGAAAAAAAGATGCATCATATTGGTATGAGTAGTACATATCAAATCTTTTAAGCCCTCTTCAATGGTACAGTCCATTAATTGAACAGTTTCGGAATCCCCATCCTTCTGGTGTAAGATTGGTTCATTCATGTTCCCTCCGCCTAGAAGCCTTCCAGGAGCCGCTCATTGTACATGTAACCTCATGGCACCGGTGATCACCCCCCGCCCTCTTCGGCCCCAGGCCTCACATGCCCACCAGCTTCCGCTTGGTTTGTCCCCGAACCACACCGTACTAGGAGAGGTCGGCTCTGATACCAACTGAAACATCTGCTACTCGTTTTCTTAAAACGTGCTAGAAAATTTTTTTTCTTTTTCCTCTCCTTAATCTCCATGATTCAAAATATACATACATATACTTTAAAATACCTTGACACCATTTTTTAAATAAAACAACTAACTAACATTTAAAAATCAAAAAGAAAGTAGTTTAAATCGTCAAACGTTAACCAAACTTAAAAACATTATTTGAAAAGTATAGCCCATACTATAACCACTCAAAAATCTCTCATAACATAAATAAAAATCATAGAATATCTTTAACATAACTTAAAATCATAAAATCATAACTAGTGCGGAAAACTAGCGTAAGTCCTCGGGTTATGTGCACCTTCAGTCCAGTCAGATCAACCATCAAGACCTCCATAAATATTATTATCATAATCATCTACATCAATCACACCTAGTGAGTCTAAAGACTCAACACACTATAATTTTGATAACAAATAATACGTATAAAACCACAAGAAACAGTTAAAATAATTTTACGTAAAAGTAACATTTTCATGTCATCCATAAACTTCAAACATAAACATTTTCATAAACGTTTTCATATCATCCTCAACATATTCATATACATATTATCATCAAAATATACGTATTCCTTTTCTTTTTCGTTGAATTCAGATCGTTAATTGCGAATTTCGTGTTCATTTACGTCTACGTGTTGGGCGATGGATCCATCTACATGTAACCACAGTACTGGGCGGCGGGGACATCAGCAATACTCTCATCGGTCAATTGGCCTTGGCCTATCACATCCTCATATGGAAATACAATCTTTGGGGCTCTCTCAGGGGCCTTCTCCCATAGACGGGCTCCCTCTGGGGCCTTTTCTAATAAATGGCTTCCCTCTGGGCCTTCTCCCGTAAATGGGTTTCCTCTGGGGCCTTCTCTTTTCACGACATCCCCATTCATATTATCATATCATCATATTTGTATCAATGGAAATACGATCGCCGGGCTCCCACTGGAATCGTCATCCTCACGATAACTCCAACATATCATCGTATTAGTCACAATTACTTCACTTCCTTCAACTTTTCATATTTTCATCACTTTATAAAATTTAAACATGCATGTAACGTTTTTCTTTTAAACCAAGCATGCAACATGTCCTTTAAATATCCATAATTAAACCACAAAATCCATAAACGTTTTAAAAATAACATTTTAACATATACATATCCATGCACATTTAAAATAACATTTTAACATATAAAAATTCATAAACATTCCAAATAATCATATTAGCATATAAAATAGCATTCATGACAATGCCATGACGTTTACTAATTTCTAGGTGTAAAATGACCTTTTTTCCCCTAGACGTAGAATTTCACGTTTTTGATTTTTTCTTAATTTCATTGACTCTAACATGTCCCAAATAATTAATTAAGCTTACATGAATTTTCTCATATTTTTATTTAGCTTAAATCGAGGACTTTTAAATTAATATTTGAATGTAACGTATTAATGCGTTTTAATCCCGAATTACCAAACCTTAATATAAAATTACAAAATTAAAAACTTAGACTTCTAATAATTATTTGAGCTTAAATATAATTTTTGATAATTTTATAGAGCTTAAAACTAGGCGTTTAAATTAATTCGTTAATTAACGTTTCGTGCGGCGATAAAATCTCGGATAAATCCAAAAATCGTTATTTTGATCCCAAATTTTAAACATAGCATTTTTATTATTTATTCTACCCTTCCAAGTCATGAGCCACACCCGTGGACCCATGGATTCAATTTTAGTCCTTTAATTTTCGAAATTGACACCTTAATGAACAACCTGAGCCACCTCCCAATTTACTAGAGCCATGCCCGAGCCACCTCAAGTCAAACCCTAGCCAATCCACCTAGGGACCCTCTTGACCAAGCCCAGCCCAAAAAACCAGTCCTGGCTCGCTCAAAGACCTCCTGGTAACCGACCCAAATCTGTGCGTGTGTGTGGGTGAGACTTCTTGCATTTCTAGGACTCCTAACCTAACTAGGACCCTTCCAGCTGGTTAACCATCGATCCAACCTGACCCTAACCATCCTTGGACAACGCCCAGACCCAGCCCAAACCAAGCCCAAGCTCCAAAACCCAAGCACGAAGCTTCTGAACCTAGGAAACAACCTGCGCGTTCTTGTGCTTCTTCACGGTTGCAGCTTTTCCTCGAGCCAGCTGCAACCCAGCCACACCAGCCCCTGGCTCGACCCATTTTGCACCCTCTTGGGACCCTAATGGACCTACCCTGACTCGCCCTTAGCCCCGCTGCCCCTTCTCCCGAAGCCCAGCAGAGTACAACACATGGGGGAGAGTCCCACTTCCCATGGACTCTTCCCCAGCCGCCTCTCTCGACCCTAGCCACCCTAGGACCCTACCTAACCTTTGACCCTTACCGTGGCCAAGCCTCCAACCAGCCTTGGCCAGCCCCATGACCCCATGCACAACCAACCGACACTTGCACCTTGAATAACCCAACAAAACCCACGGCCCCTTTGTGTTTTTCTTGCCCATGGTTCCAGCTTCTGATTAATAAGTTTGTGCAACGTTTTGGTGGATTTCTATAACTCTAAAACTTGTGTAAATCATCCTTGATTATATCCTAGCCATGACAGCCCCTTTAGCAACCATATAAACATGTTTTTGGTACAAAATCAAGCTTTTAAAATCACCTTTGATGCATGAACGAAAATAAAACAAAGTGTCCCTTATTTTTCATGCAATTTCAAAAATAAATGCATAATATGGTGTGATGATGAGTAAAGAGAGAATATAGTGTGCCTTTGCATATTTTACGCACGAATTTACGTTGGCGAATCGAAGAACGACGGCACGAAGACGATGGCTTGAAACCCTTGAAACTTTGAAGCTTTTCCTCTCTGATTCTCAAGTGTCGTGTATATGCTGAAGAGAAATTTTGGGATTGTAGGGAAGTGGGGCGTGGGAATCATGAGGGTTTGGGTGCGTTTTCTATATTAAATACTTAATTAAGATACTAATAAGGCCTAAGCCCACTAAGTATGTAAATTAGGCCCATTAGTGCTTAATTAAAATATTAAAAATAATTTTGTTTAATAAAGTTTGTGAATTTATTAGCCGGGTTGACAAACGTTCGTATTTTTGTTGAAAATCTAACACCGATAAAATTTACGTCCCGGCGTATAAAATCACCTCAAAATCCCATATTTTCAAAAATAAGAAAAAGCAACACCCATATTTTAAATAATTAAAAACAATTATTTAAAAAAAACATTTTCTATTTTTCAGCCTTCGGTCTCCGTTTATCGATCGCAACTCGAATAACCTTTAAAAATACATTTTTATGCAATCATGTAGAAAAATATATTTTAAACATGTCAATATGCACAACATAATTAATTAATGCAATTAAAACCTTTAATTAAAATATAAGAGAATTTAATAACTTGCGTGCATGTGGTTCGCGTGGACTTTTAAATTTTCAGGGCGTTACACCGACTATAAACTCGTGGCCCAAAAGAAAGTTGGACCTGCAAAGAAAAGCAGCTCTCAGTATGATAAAACCACAGAATCTGATGACAATGCCGCCACTCTGGTTGGCCCGGTTCATGGCCACTCTAAAGAAAGATAAGGCCTCTGTCCCTCATAGTTCTACACCCACACAAAAAGCTACCGATGATGAACCTTGTGATGAATCAACTCAAGAATCTGAGGACAGCCGCCTCGAGAGTTCAGACTCTTTCTCATCATCCAACAGAACTGATGAATCCCTTGATGAGGCTACTGCTATGATGGATGAAAGCAAGGAAGATTCCCCTGCTGATGTAGATGCTGCCGAAAATGTTGCCGATACTGACGACAACACTGATCTCGGTGACTACGATCTGACCACGGCTTTCAGTACCAAGTTCTACACGGAGAAATCAGTTGCGCAATGTTACCTGTATGCGCATCGAGACTTCTTGGAAGAAAAGAACGTGAATGATAATGCCTTTGCTAAGCACAAATTTATAGCCTTTCTTAAGGGCTGCCAACTTTACTCTACAGTTTCAGCTGTCACCCCTTTCTATCGCAAACCGGGGCTGGAATTTTACGCTAACCTATCACTAGGGGTAGGTGATGAGCGATCAGATAAATATGGGAAGGTGTTTGTTCGATCGAAACAAAATTTATGAGTTTAATGTTGCTGCAATCAATATGCACTATCAAACACCAACTGATTTTAAAGATGGCCTTCCTTCTGACATTAGCGAAGTCACTTCCACACTCACTGGGAGACTAATCACTCATTTCCCAACACACCCTCAACAGCTATCAGTAGTAAAACTGACCTCTTTTTATTCAGTGCTGCACAAATTGGCTATTCGCAATTGGCCACCGTCTACCAATTATACAGTCGTGACCTGACAACAAGACTTGATTTTTTACACCATAGGGACTAATGGAGTTTTCAACTTTGGGAAGATAGTCTTCAGTGCTGCACAAATTGGCTATTCGCAATTGGCCACCGTCTACCAATTATACAATTGTGACCTGACAACAAGACTTGATTTTTTAAACCATAGGGACTAATGGAGTTTTCAACTTTGGGAAGATAGTCTTTAAGACTATGCTTCAATATGCTGAAAGAGGCCTTAAGGCATCGAAGCTCCCATTCCCCTCACTGATTTATGGGATGCTTGTATCCCAAGGTGAAGGATCGTGTGTTCAACACCTTTGAGATGCTTCAAACATTATATTCTCCAATGAGCTACAATATCTCGTGTTCTAATAATGTTAACACCAATGAATTAAATCGAGTTTGGTTTTAAACCAAGCGGAAGAAACTCGAAGTAATCCTTCGTGAAGAAAGCTGCTATATTAGAAAGCCTTTTAACTTATGTAAATTGAATAACTGAAAAGCAGTGGATCAGTTCTTAGATATATCAGTTCAGTTATGGTAAGAACTGAACTGATAACATCTCGAACTGATAAAATCAGTTTAGAAAACAATAGTTAAACAGTTAATACACAAGATATATTTATGGATGTTCGGAGACTTCAAATGATCTTACCCCTTATACCACCTTGAGTACTAGAAGACTTTGATCTATACAACAACTTGAACAAACCCACTCAGCTTAGGACTTATGCTACTGCCTAATCTTAACTCCTAGCCTAGACTGAAGGCAGCACATTTCAGCCAACACTTCTTTCACATTTGTGTGTCAAAGACTACATACACAAGTTTAATGTCTTTGTGCAAGACTGTATTTTGGTGGTGGAGAGTGAGTGTGTGTGTGTGTGTGTGTGTGGGAACTGAACAAGAAATACACCGGAAAGGTGTTCCCACACACTGAGGGAAATGTGCTTCTAATCTAAGCTGATAACACGTTGAAGTATTCCTCTAGGCTGATTGCTTTTTGTAAGCTGATAAGCACTAAGCGTGTCCTTTTCTTTTTACTCACACTTCTCTTTTCTTTCTTGTATATTCATCTTCACTGATCTTCTATATATATAGGCGAGAAACTGATCGAACAGTGAGACTCAATGATGCATCCGTAGCAGCTTGAATGCGTTCCTTGATATTTGTGTCTCGATTTTTCTGACATGCCTCTAGGAATCTCTCGGCTTTAATCTTTGCTGCAACGTCCATTTACTGTACTATTGATAGTACAGATGCTTTACCCGGTACGCACAACTGGATTCCATTGAATAAGTTTCTCGTGTTTTTCAAACTGATTGATTCCAAACTGATGCTTTGAAATTGTAGAACCCGTAAATTAGACTACGTATAAGCCATGCATATTTCTAGTATTTAAATTAAAACGATTTTATTTCATGAGTATTTAAATTCTTTTCTTTAAATTTAATTATTTTATGCAGTAGTTTAATTACTACCTTTTCAGTTAAATAAGTGAGGCCGGACTGGAGTTCGAGTATTGAGATAAAATTTAATATTAAGAAAACATTCTTAGAATTTATTTTAGATAAATAATAAGTCAATTTAATATAAAAGAATGTTTAAGGAATTATTTGAGTAATTTAAATATTTAGCCATGCATGTAAGATAATATTACTCCATAATTAATTTCTTAAGTCACTAAAATATTTAATGGGTAAATAAAACTCTAAAGCTTTAAAATACAATATTTAATAAATATTTTCCCTCCACTTTTATTAGCAATTTTCGGCCATCTCAATTTTTAAAAGATTTAGTTTTGATTTACAACTCAACTTTGATTCCTTTCCATATACATTTCATGGTAGATAATCCCTTAAATTTTATCTTCACTAGTTAATGATTTAAACAATATTCTTACCCATTTATTTTGATAGCAAAATCGGCCATCTCCATTAGGAGATTTAAAAATATTGTCAACTCACTATTTTATATCCTTCCTTGATCCTTTTCTTGACATAATAGTTCCTCACCTTTTTATCTACTAAAATTATTAATTAAGCAATATCGTCCCATATTTTGCAAACTAAAATCGGCCCTCACCCTAGAATATCAACCTCTAATCTCTTGAAATCAAATCATATCAATATTATTTCCTTATCTCACAAACTTGAAAGATAGAAAGATTATTCTCTCCATATCTTGCAACTTTCCCATTTATCTCCCTAACCTTCTCTCCCCACCCTCATTCACGAAATTCAGAGTAAAATTCAGTAGGAGAAGACGTGAGAAAGCTAGGAAAAACAAGAGAGAAAGTGAGAAAAGAAGAACACTCCGTCTCCTCCGCGCCGCGTCGTCGTTTCATTGGTTTTTCGTTTAAAACAAACCAAGGCATGTGTATATTCCCCTTGCTCTTCAATCAAGTCATAATACGATTTTTTTTAACACTTCATGATTATGTTTTCTTGCAAAAACCGAAACCTCATGACAGAATTTCTTTAAAGTTTGTACAGAATTTTTCGGCTCCCTCCTATGCTTCACGGGTTGGCTTGTTGTGCTTGTTTCAGGTGTTGGTTCGATTCCAGGCTTCTAAGGCTGCGTAGAGACACGTACTAGGGTGTGTCAAGACCATGTTGGTCCAATAAATCAAGCCCCATGCATGCTGGAAATCGAACAATGACAGAAACTCCCACTCTTTGCCATTTGAGTTTTCGATTTTTGCTGTTTTGGCTGTCAAGGGAGAGCTTCTGATCTTGGCTGCCCTAGGGGCCTATAGCCATGGTTAGAACCCTTCCCTAGCATTTCTAGGATGTGACCGAGATGCCCTTTCATGGCTTGGTTCATGTCCCAATCGGTTTCAAAGAAATTAAGCAAGAACATCCCCCCCTTCTCGGCCCTTCTCTTTTTCCAGCAAGTGTAGTTTTGAGTTTCGGGTGTTAGTGTGGATCTTGGTTGGCTCTTTAGCCATTCGCCACAGTTCACACCATGCCCCATGAAATCTAGGTCATTCCATGGTCAATCAAATGGCCACTGGGACAATCCATGATAGCAGAACAATAGCAACACCCCACGCGCACAGAATTGCTCTCGTGTGGGACTTCTCGATAGTTTCATGGTGTGGTTCAAATTTTGGCTGGCCTAGGGCCCTTAGCCATGGTTCAAATCATTTCTTAGGGTGTTGGTAAGAGCCTCTGGTCAGTGGTTCAAGCCCCAATGGCCAGTAGTCTCGAAAACGACACAAGAAATCGAAGGCACAACTGCTGTAATTTTTGAAAGCAAGCGTGTCGCGGACTCGCGGTTCAGAGGCGTGTTCCGGGTTCTTGATTGGATTTTAGCCTATGGTCTTGGACTGGACAGTGCCTCATCAAGTTAGGAAGGTCGTGTTTTTGGCCGTTTGTGATTCGGATCATTTTAGAGGGCGTACGAGAAGTTACGGTGCAATGTGCCAAAGTGACTCTCGAAAGAGCGTTTCATGTTTTGGCCTCCATTCACCTAGATTTCGACTTGTACCATTTTAGGAGCATTATTTCATCATTTTAGACGTATTTTAATCATGGTTAAATGATGGTTCGGGTTGGCACGGAGTCATGATTAAATACTAAGTTAGTTGGGCGTAAACGTCTCATTTTTTGAGTCAATTACAAAGCTTGGTCACGATAAATCATTTGCATATTTTTCATGTTAGATTTTAGTCGCAGCGAGCCTGGGAGCGATCCAACCCAATCAGTAAAATTTTTACAGGATATTTAATGATGTTCTTTAATTATATTACGTGCAAAATATTCATTTTGAGATTTATGCGATATTTCTTGTGGTAACTTTACTATCATGAGATTATTACTTCACCCGTTCGTTAGTTACCAGTCAATTCAGTTTTGTACCACCCAGTATACTGTGGCATTAGTCTGATCAGACGATTAGTATTTCATCCGGTCGTCAGTTACCGGTCCCGATCGTCAGTTACCGGTCAGTTCAGTTTAGTTCAGTTCAGGGGCCACTTGCGTAGACCATAATCTCACCAAAAAATTATTACTAGCTATTTCATTACAGGGCTCTACGGGGCAAACATTTGACTTACTACTTTCAGTTCAGTTCAGTTCAGTTAAGTTATGCACGTAATATTAATTATTCATGATACGATTTCAGTTCAGTGATGCACGCATTACAATTATTCATGACATGATATTTTCCTTCGCATGAGATTTTATTATTATAACTTGTTATTTACGATATATGCATGTTGAGTCTTTAGACTCACTAGATTTGATTGTTGTAGGTACTGATGAGTTCGGGACCGAGGGCGGGGACCAGTGAGCCATCGAGGGTCGGCAGTAGTGGAATCCGAGGACCTCATTTTCAGCATTTACTATTTTTAGGCTCAAACATTTTCCCGTTGATTGGATTATTTTTAATTATTATTTTGCAAACAAAAATTTACTTCCGCTGATATTTTAAATATCAAACTTTATTTATTAGTTTATTTAGGAATGAGGCATTTTAATTAGTTAAAGAGAAAATTTTAAATTTTTCCGCAAATTTTCAAGTACGAATTTAGAGGCCATTACAGGTGGTATCAGAGCCTATGTTCTTGTAAAGGGTTGCACTACTACTGACCTCGAGAAGCTCACAAAATCACGTCTTCGGTCTGTAAGTTTTACATTCATGCATTTAATTTAAAGCCGGAATTATTTTACGTGCATGTTCTCATGAAGTATTTTTACGTTCAGATTTTAATTGTTCAGTATTTATTTACATTTAAAAAAATTATGGAATTATGCATGTTGGTTACGTATGGGTTATATCTGGAACAGTATGCCGCCTAGACGCCAGGTTGGACGCCCGAGAGGTGATGATGAGCGCCGTCATGAAGACGGTGAGGATCAAGGACAGGGGGGATTCGGACCTCCACCCCCTCCACCTGACATGAATGCCCAGATGCTAGCTGGGATGAACCGGTTCTTCGTACAGTTTGCGGGGAACAATGCCGCAGTAGCAGCTAGACCGACAGGGGCCGAAGCTATTTATGAGAGATTCATGAAGATGCGTCCTAAGGAGTTTTCAAGGATGACGGACCCCATGATTGCCGAGGGCTGGATCAAGTCCCTCAAGGTTATCTTCGAGTTTATTGACCTTGGGGATGGAGACAGAGTTCGTTGTGCCACCTACTTATTCGGAGGAGATGCCCGCGTATGGTGGGAAGGAGCATCAGTAGCCCTGAACTTGGCTAGACTGAGTTGGGCGCGTTTCACGGAGGTATTCTACTCCAAATATGTTACTGAGGAAGTGCGCACCAGGTTGACCACGGAATTCATGAGTCTGAGGCAAGGAGATTTGACTGTTATGGAGTTCATCCGTAAGTTTGAGAGGGGTTGTCATTTTGTGCCCCTGATCGCGAATGATGCTAAAGCCAAGTTGATGCATTTCTAGGTGGGTCTACGGCCGATCTTGAGCCGTGATGTTAGGGTATCTGACCCTACTACTTATGAGGTCGCTGTCTCAAGAGCTCTAGCCACAGAGCAAGATCAGCGGGATATCAAGAGAGACCGTCAGGACAAGCGCCCAGTCCAGGTACCGCACCGCCCTCCTCCTCAGCAGCATCAGCAGCAGAATAAGAGGCCTTTCCACGGCCCACCCAGGAACAGGGGCAAGCAGCAGCAGCGGAACGCGCAGTCCCTAAGCCTATGGAGTATCCGATATGTGCTAAATGCTCACGCCGCCATCCTGGAGTATGTATGTATGGCTCTGGGAATTTTACAAGTGCGGTAGCCCAGACCACGTGCTACCGCAGTGCCCTCAGAGGAACCTGCCTACCCAAGGCAGGGTATTTGCTCTCCATGCAGCGGAGACGAACCCCGATACCATGCTTATGACAGGTACCTTTAAGCTTTAAATTTATATTTGGGATTTAATGTTTTGGGTTGAGATTTTAAACCTAGAACTGCGATAGGGTTGCATGCTCTACTCAGTATTATTTTTGGGAATTTAAGTTAGAAGAACTTTGTCTATGCATGTCTATAAGCTTAGCTCTTGTGATTATTGGGTTCAACATAGTGCTCTAACCTTTCAGGGAGAATTTTCATACCTAGCTCAGCTACAAAAGCCTTGATAGATTCAGGGGCTACCCACTCGTTTATTTCAGAGGTCTTCGCTAATTTTCTCAAAGTTAAGACCATTGGGCTAGATGTAGCCTATTCAGTAGTACTGCCTTCGGGAGAGGAGATGACATCTACAAATGTGATCCGAGACATAGATCTTGAGCTTTATGGCAACCTCGTTAATGCGGATCTGATTGTATTGCCGATGCCAGAGTTTGACGTCATATTAGGCATGGATTGGCTATTGCGGAACAGAGTGTTGATAGACTTCCAGCGGAGATCTGTTCTAGTCCGACCTCCTGGGATGACACAGTTCTTATTTGAGCCGGACAGGTACTGTCCCTTACCGCGCATTATTCCTTATGTCCTGGCTAGGAAGCTCATGCATAGAGGGTGTCGAGCGTTTTTAGAAACTTTTATATTTGTCCCCGAGGCACCCAGTCAGTCAGCCTCAGATGTCCCAGTTGTCAAAGATTTTCTAGACGTTTTTCCGGAAGACGTCTCTGGTATGCCACCTGAGCAAGAGGTGGAGTTTTCCATTGAGCTTATGCCAGGTACGGTTCCGATCTCAAAAGCAACTTACCGACTAGCACCGACAGAGATGGCAGAGCTTAAGGAGCAGATTCAGGAAATTCTTGACAAGGAGTTCATTCGCCCAAGCTTTTCATCATGGGGCGTGCCAGTCTTGTTTGTGAAGAAGAAGGATGGCTCTATGAGACTTTGCATCGATTACCGAGAGTTGAACAGGGTTACAGTGAAGAATAAATACCCACTTCCAAGGATTGAAGATCTATTTGACCAGTTGCAGGGAGCTTCGGTGTTCTCCAAGATTGATCTGCGTTCCGGTTATCACCAGTTGAGGGTGAAAGATACTGATGTTTCGAAGACTGCTTTTAGGACTCGTTATGGCCACTTTGAGTTCCTTGTGATGCCGTTCGGTTTGACGAATACGCCAGCGATCTTCATGGATCTCATGAATCGCGTATTTCAGCCGTATCTTGATCTGTTTGTGATAGTGTTCATAGACGACATTCTCGTCTACTCGAAGAATCAGGAGGATCACGTCAGGCATCTGACCACAGTGTTGCAGACATTGCAGAAGCACAGATTGTTCGCAAAGTTCAGTAAGTGCGAATTCTGGTTGGAGAAGGTGGCGTTCTTAGGCCACATTGTTTCTAGCAGTGGCATTGGGGTAGACCCTGCGAAAGTTGCAGCAGTCAGAGATTGGGTTGTGCCACAGAATGCATCTGAGATTCGCAGTTTTCTTGGCTTAGCAGGATATTATCGGAAGTTCATTCAGGGATTTTCTTCCATCGCAGTTCCACTCACAGCATTGACCAAGAAGAATGTGAAATTTGTGTGGAGCGATGAGTGCCAGAAGAGCTTCGATACTTTGAAGCAAGCTCTTATCTCAGCACCAGTTTTGGCCATGCCATCAAGGTCTGGAGATTTTGTCTTGTATACCGATGCTTCGAAGCTCGGTCTTGGCGCAGTATTGATACAGCATGGGAAGGTGATAGCATATGCTTCTCGTCACTTGAAGACTCATGAGAAGAATTACCCTACCCATGATCTAGAGTTGGCAGTCGTTGTGTTTGCTTTGAAGATCTGGAGGCATTATTTGTACAGGGAGAAGTGCCAGATCTTTACCGACCATAAGAGCCTCAAGTACTTCTTTACGCAGAAAGAGCTGAATATGCGTCAGAGGCGATGGTTGGAGCTTGTGAAACATTATGATTGTGACATTAGCTACCACTCGGGTAAAGCTAATGTAGTTGCGGATGCATTGAGCAGGAAAGTTGCAGTGATGGCCCATCTGACGGTTCAGAGACCTCTTCAGTCTGAGATGCAGAGGTTTGATCTAGAGGTATATCCTCAAGGTAGAGTTCCCCGTCTATCCACCTTGACGATCCAGTCTTCTCTCATTGACCGTATTCGCTGTGGTCAGCCAGCAGATGAGCAGTTGGCAAAGTGGAAGCAGAGAGATGAGGCCAAGGGCAGTGTCTTGTATTCAGTTAGTGATGGTATTGTGAGATACCGGGACAGGATATGGGTTCATAGCAGTGATTCTATCAAAGCAGATATTCTATCAGAGGCCCATATGTCGCCGTACTCTATTCATCCAGGGAGTACGAAGATGTACAAAGACCTGCAGTTATTGTACTGGTGGCCAGGAATGAAGAAGGATATCAGACGCTTTGTATCCGAGTGTCTGACTTGTCAGTTAGTGAAGACAGAGCATCAGCTGCCAGCAGGTTTGCTCTAGCCTCTTCCTATTCCCGAGTGAAAGTGGGAGAATATTACCATGGACTTTGTTACCGGTTTGCCGAAGTCAGTCAGAGGATCAAATGCTATCTGGGTGATTGTTGATCGTCTTACCAAATCAGCGCACTTCTTGCCTATTAAGACGACTTTCACCATGGTTCAGTATGCAGAGTTGTATATCCGGGAGATAGTCCGACTTCATGGTATTCCAGTTTCTATCGTGTCTGACAGAGACCCCAGATTCACTTCCTCATTTCGGAAGAGTTTGCATTCGACGATGGGTACGAAGTTGTTGTTTAGCACAGCTTTCCACCCTCAGACAGATGGGCAGTCAGAGCGAGTTATTCAGATTTTGGAGGATCTTCTCTGTGCTTGTGTTATTGATTTCTCCGGGAGTTGGGAGTCGAACTTGCCATTAGTGGAGTTCACCTATAACAACAGCTTTAAGTCGTCTATAGGAATGGCTCCGTATGAAGCACTATATGGTCGCAAGTGCAGATCTCCTATTCATTGGGATGAAGTAGGAGAGAGAGCAGAGTTGGGTCCAGAGATTATTCAGCAGACTGCCGATGTAGTAGTCAAGATCAGTGACAGGATGAGGACCGCTCAGAGTTGACAGAAGAGTTATGCGGATCAGCGGAGGAGAGATTTAGAGTTCGCAGTCGGCGACCATGTTTTTGTGAAGGTAGCACCTATGAAAGGTGTCATGCGATTTGGGAAGAAAGGGAAGTCAGTGCGAGATTCATTGGACCATTTGAGATCCTTGACAGGGTTGGGACGTTAGCTTATCGTGTTGCTCTTCCGCCGAATCTGGCCGACGTGCTGAGGAAGTATATGGCAAATCCTTCGCATGTCTTGAACTTTGAGCCGTTGCAGCTTACTCCGAACCTGTCTTACGAAGAGAGACCAGTGCAGATCTTTGACAGACAGGAGAAGAAGTTTTGGAACAAGATAGTTAAGCGAGTGAAAGTCAAATGGCTTAACCATTCAGAGGAGAAAGCTACGTGGGAGTCTGAGCCAGAGATGAGGAGTCGGTATCCCGAGTTATTCGGTAAGTTTTAATTTCGACGACGAAATTTCTTTTAAGGGGAGAAGAGTTGTAGAACCCGTAAATTAGACTACGTATAAGTCATGCATAATTCTAGTATTTAAATTAAAATGATTTTATTTCATGAGTATTTAAATTCTTTTCTTTAAATTTAATTATTTTATGCAGTAGTTTAATTACTACCTTTTCAGTTAAATAAGTGAGGCCGGACTGGAGTTGGAGTATTGAGATAAAATTTAATATTAAGAAAACATTCTTAGAATTTATTTTAGATAAATAATAAGTCAATTTAATATAAAAGAATGTTTAAGGAATTATTTGAGTAATTTAAATATTTAGCCATGCATGCAAGATAATATTACTCCATAATTAATTTCTTAAGTCACTAAAATATTTAATGAGTAAATAAAACTCTAAAGATTTAAAATAAAATATTTAAGAAATATTTCCCCTCCACTTTTATTAGCAATTTTCGGCCATCTCAATTTTTAAAAGATTTAGTTTTGATTTACAACTCAACTTTGATTCCTTTCCATATCCATTTCATGGTAGATAATCCCTTCAATTTTATCTTCACTAGTTAATGATTTAAACAATATTCTTACCCATTTATTTTGATAGCAAAATCGGCCATCTCCATTAGGAGATTTAAAAATATTGTCAACTCACTATTTTATATCCTTCTTTGATCATTTTCTTGACATAATAGTTCATCACCTTTTTGTCTACTAAAATTATTAATTAAGCAATATCCTCCCTTATTTTGCAAGCTAAAATCGGCCCTCACCCTAGAATATCAACCTCTAATCTCTTGAAATCAAATCATATCAATATTATTTCCTTATCTCACAAACTTGAAAGATTGAAAGACTATTCTCTCCATTTATCTTGCAACCTTCCCATTTATCTCCCTAACCATCTCTCCCCACCCTCATTCACGAAATTCAGAGTAAAATTCAGTAGGAGAAGACGTGAGAAAGCTAGGAAAAACAAGAGAGAAAGTGAGAAAAGAAGAACACTCCGTCTCCTCCGCGCCGCGTCGTCGTTTCGTTTGTTTTTCGTTCAAAACAAACCAAGGCATGTGTATATTCCCCTTGCTCTTCAATCAAGTCATAATATGATTTTTTTTTAACACTTCATGATTATGTTTTCTTGCAAAAACCGAAACCTCATGACAGAATTTCTTTAAAGTTTGCACAGAATTTTTCGGCTCACTCCTATGCTTCATGGGTTGGCTTGTTGTGCTTGTTTCAGTTGTTGGTTCGATTCCAGGCTTCCAAGGCTGCGTAGAGACACGTACTAGGGTGTGTCAAGACCATTTTGGTCCAATAAATCAAGCCCCATGCATGCTGGAAATCAAACAATGACAGCAACTCCCCCTCTTTGACATTTGAGTTTTTGATTTTTGCTGTTTTGGCTGTCAAGAGAGAGCTTCTGATCTTGGCTGCCCTAGGGGCCTATAGCCATGGTTAGAACCATTCCCTAGCATGTCTATGATGTGACCGAGATGCCCTTTCATGGCTTGGTTCACGTCCCAATCGGTTTCAAAGAAATTAAGCAAGAACAGCCCCCCCTTCTCGGCCCTTCTCTTTTTCCAGCAAGTGTAGTTTTGAGTTTCGGGTGTTAGTGTGGATCTTGTTTGGCTCTTTAGTCATTAGCCATGGCTCACACCATGCCCCATGAAGTCTAGATTGTGCCATGGTCAATCAAATGGCCACTGGGACGATCCATGACTGCAGAACAATAGCAACACCCCACGCGCACATAATTGCTCTCGGGTGGGACTTCTCGATAGTTTCATGGTGTGGTTCGAATTGTGGCTAGCCTAGGGCCCTTAGCCATGGTTCAAATCATTCCTTAGGGTGTTGTTAAGAGCCTCTAGTCGGTGGTTCAAGCCCCAATGGCCAGTAGTCTCGAAAACGACACAAGAAATCAAAGGCACATCTGTTGTAATTTTTTACAGCAAGCGTGTCTCGGTTCAGAGGCGTGTTCTGGCTTCTTGGTTGGCTTTTAGCCTATGGTCTAGGACTGGACAGTGCCTAATTGAGTTAGGAAGGTCATGTTTTTGGTCGTTTTTGATTCGGATCATTTTAGAGGTCGTACGAGAATTTATGGTGCAATGTGCCAAAGTGACTCTCGAAAGAGCGTTTCATGTTTTGGCCTCCATTCACCAAGATTTCGACTTGTTCCATTTTCGGAGCATTATTTCATCATTTTAGACGTATTTTAATCATGACTAAATGATGGTTCGGTGATGATTCGGGTTGGCACGGAGTCATGATTAAATACTAAGTTAGTTGGGTGTAAATGTCTCATTTTTGGAGTCAATTACAAAGCTTGGTCACGATAAATCATTTGCATATATTTCATGTTAGATTTTAGTCGCAGCGAGCCTGGGAGCGATCCAACCCAATCAGTAAAATTTTTATAGGATATTTACTGATGTTCTTTAATTATATTACGTGCAAAATATTCATTTTGAGATTTATGCGATATTGCTTGTGGTCACTTTACTATCATGAGATTATTACTTCACCCGGTCGTCAGTTACCGGTCAGTTCAGTTTTGTACCACCCAGTATACTGTGGCATTAGTCTGATCAGACGATTAGTATTTCACCCGGTCGTCAGTTACCGGTCCCGGTCGTCAGTTACCTGTCAGTTCAGTTCAGTTCAGGGGCCACTTACGTAGACCATAATCTCACCAGAAAATTATTACTAGCTATTTCATTACAGGGCTCTACGGGGCAAACATTTCACTTACTACTTTCAGTTCAGTTCAGTTAAGTTATGCACGTAATATTAATTATTCATGATACGATTTCAGTTCAGTGATGCACGCATTACTATTAGTCATGACATGATATTTTCCTTCGCATGCGATTTTATTATTATTACTTGTTATTTACGATATATGCATGCTGAGTCTTTAGACTCACTAGACTTGATTGTTGTAGGTACTGATGAGTTCGGGACCGAGGGCAGGGACCAGTGAGCCATCGAGGGTCGGCAGTAGTGGAATCCGAGGACCTCATTTTCAGCATTTACTATTTTTATGCTCAAACATTTTCCCATTGATTGGATTATTTTTAATTATTATTTTTCAAACAAACATTTACTTCCGCTGCTATTTTGAATATCAAACTTTATTTATTAGTTTATTTAGGAATGAGGCATTTTAATTAGTTAAAGAGAAAATTTTAAATTTTTCCGCAAATTTTAAAATACAAATTTAGAGGCCATTACAGAAATGATCAGTAGAACTGGTATTGAACTAGTTCGGTGAATCAGTTAGCTCGTCAGCTGAAATGGTTTCACTGATTCAGTTGAACTGGTCAGTTGGGCTTTTCATCAGTTGAGCTCTTGATCAGTTGCCCGGGCTTTTGAAGGTCTTCTGCTGAATCACCTAACAACGGATCAATCAGTGGAACTGTTCTTTGATACAATAGTTGGACTGATTAAGTTTGGGCAATCAGTTAGCACTATAAATTGGGATTCTCGAAAGCTTCAGTTTAGGCATGATAACTGATCAGTTCGGCTTCTGATCAGTCCCAGTATCTTGCGCACTACGATAAATCATTAGAAACAAAATAACAAGTTTTTTTAACTTCAAAATCAAGATTGCGAATGTGAAATGTTCCAACAATCTCCCTCTTTTTGACGATCACAAAACTTGAACAGTTAAAGCGAAAAAAAAAATTTAAAACCTTAAAAAAAAACACTTTTAAAGTTCGAGGGATAGTACATTTAAATGTCGTTAAACGCTCCCCCTCAAAAACTGATTTAAAATGGGTTTTAAAAAAAAAAAACAATTTCAGATTGAGGGTAAGAAAACTCTCCCTCAACAACTGAATTTAAAAACTTCTTTTTGTTAAATAATTATCTATGAAACGTCTGCTATTCGTTTCCTTAAATAATAATAGAAAATTTTTTCCCAAACCTCACTAAATCGGCCGAGATGCATAATCACATGCATAAAATATTTTGAAACCATTTTAAAATAAAACAATCAACTATATATTTGAGAAATACAACTCATACTATAATCTCTCGAAAATCACTCAAACCATAAATAAAAAGTCTTAAAATATTTTTAACATAAATCATAATCATAAATGCGGAAAGCTAGAAGCGCTGGTCCATGGGTCGTGTGCACCTTAAGTCCAGTCAGGTCAACCATCAAGACATCCCATAACATTAATATCATAAACACCTACATCAATCACACCTAGTGATTCTAAAGACTCAACACCCCATAATCTTGATAACAAGTATTACGTATAAAATCACACGCAACAGTGAAAAAAACTTGTACTTAAAATATTGTTTTCATGAAGATGCATAAACTTTAAACATGAACATTTTCGTAAAACTTTTCATGATGCATAACTTAATCCTCAACATTTTTCCTTTTCCTCATTTCAAAACATAAAACTTTTTATCATGATCATAACATTTTCCTTCTCCTTTGTTGAATTCAGATCGTTAATTGTGATTTTCCTCAATTCTTAAAAAGTCGATAGATATCTACATGTAACCACAGTACTGGGCGGCGGGGGACATCAGCGACACTCTCACAGGTCAACTAAGCCCTGGCCTATCCTCATCGAATGGAAATACGATCGTCGGGGCTCCCTCTGGCGCCTTTTTCCCATAAATGGGCTCCCTCTGGGGCCTTCTCTCCTCACAACATTCCCACTCTTATCCTCATTTCCTCAATTGTGTCAATGAAAATACGATCGTCGGGCTCTCACTGAGACCATAACCCTCATGATATCTCCAACATAACACCATTATAGTCACAATTACTTCACTTACTTCAACGTTTTTCATTTCCATCACTTTATAAAAAATCATGCATAACATATCATTTTTATTTTTGAAACCAAGCATGCAACATGTATTTTAAATGTCAACCTTAAATCATAAAAATCCATGGACATTTAAAATAAATATTTTAACATATAAAAATCATAAAAAGCCATAAACGTTTTAAAATAAACATTTTAACATCATAAACATTTAAAATAAATATTAAAATCATAAACGTTTAAAATAAACATTTTAACATAAAAATCCATAAACATAAAAATTCCATAAACATTTAAAATTGACATAGTAATATGTAAAAATTCAAAAACAATCATAATCATTGAAAATAATCATATTAGCATATAAAACAGCATTCAGGACACTGTCATGACGTTTACTAATTTTTAGGTGTAAAAATACTGTTTTACCCCTAGACGTAAAATTTCACGTTTTTAATTTTTTCTTAATTCCATTGACTCTAACATGTCCCAAATAATTATTTAATACTACATGAATTTTCTCATATTTTTGTTTAGCTGAAATTGAGGACTTTTGAATTAATCTTTAAATAAGACGTATTACTGCTTTTTAATCCCGAATTAAACCAAACCTTAATATAAAATTCCCAAATTATAAACTTAGACTTTTAATAATTATTTGAGCTTAAATATAATTTTTCATAATTTTATAAAGTTTAAAACTAAGTGTTTCAATTAACTCGTTAATTAACGTTTCGTGCGGCGATTAAATCCAGGATAAATCCAAAACTCGTTATTTTGAACCCAAACTTTAAACATAGCATTTTTATTATTTATTCTACCCTTCCAAGTCATGAGCCGAACCCGTGGACCCATGGTTTTAATTTTTTCCTTATTATTTTTGAAATTAACACCTTATCGAACCACCAGAGCCATCTCCCAATTTACTCGAGCCAAAACCTAGCCAACCCACCTAGGGACCCTCCTGGACCATTAGAACCCATTGGACCAGACCCTAAGCTCCAAAACCAAAGCAAGACCTAAGCTGCAGAAACAGCCCAAAAACCCACCTAGGCACCCTTGAGCCAAACTCGTTTTTCCATGAGCCAAGCTCGAACCACCATGAGCCAACATCAAGCCAGACCCTCTATGGACCCTTAGCACCCCTAGGTACAGACCATAAGCTCGAACCAAAGCCACAGCAGCAGCTGCAAGCCATGGCCAAGACTCCTACTTGGATAAGACTCTAAGTTTTTTCCCTAGCCGCCTAACCAACGAGCGAGCCCTTGAACCATCCCCTCATGCACCCTCCTAGGACCCTAAAGAGTCGACCTAGCCTAGCCCAGAGCCCCCAGGCCGAACCATATCTCTCCTGCACAAGCTGCTGTACCTGCGCAGCTTTCTCCTTGAAGCTCACGGGTTGCACTTTTTTCCTCGAGCCAGCAGAGACTTAGCCGCACCAGCCCCTAGCCCGACCCCTGACCATCACTCTAGAATCCTGATGGACCACCTAGCCCAGCCCACACCGAGCCTCAGCCCCTGGAATTTTCGAACAGCACCTGCGCAAGCTTTGGAGGAGAGTCCCATTTCACGCGCGTGGACTCTTCCCCAGCCCAAGGCTCGAGCCATATCCATCCTAGGACCTTTCCTTGGACCTAACCATGACCCCTAGGACCCAACTACAAGACCTAATCGAGCCATCTGCCCCCATGCATAAATTTCCCTTCAACCGATCCCATAATCCACAATATCGATCAATTTGGTTTTAGCTTTGTTCATGTGCGTGTGCAGCATGTTTGTGCGAGTCCTAGGCCCTCAAACGCGTGTAAAACATGCCTTATATCATCCTAATTCATGGCAGCCCCTTTAGTTACCTATAAAACTTGTTTTTGGATGAAAACACAAGCCTTAAAAATTACTTATGATGCAAATCCGAAAATATAACATGATGCAACTTTTTTTTCATGCAAAACACAATTAAATAAATACTATTGTGTGATGGATGAGTAAAAGGAGAATTATGGCGTGTCTTTGCGTATTAAATGCACGAAAACATTGGCGATTGAAGAACGGCGATGACGAAAAACAGGATAAGAACCTTGGCTTTGAAACTCCCTTGATTTATGCAACTTTTCTTCAAAATATTTGAGTGTGTGCCGTGTGAATTTGAGAGGGTTTGTGAGGTGAGTGTCGTGAGTTACAAGGGGTTATGGGGAGGGTTTACATATTTTATACTACTTAATTCACTTTTTAAGGCTTAGGACTATTAAGCATAAGTTTAGCCCTACTAATACTTGATTAGAATTTATTTAAAATATTAAAATAGTTTTGTCAAAATAAGTTTGTGGATTTAATAGCCGGATTGCCAAAAGTTCGTATTTTTTTTTGAAAAAACCAACACCGATAAAATTTACGTCCCGGCGTATAAAATCACCTCAAAACCCCTTATTTTCAAAATAAGAAAAAGCATCACTCTTATTTTAAATAATTAAAAACAATTATTCCATGAAAACATTTTCTATTTTTCAGCTATCGGTCTCCGTTTCTCGATCGTAACTCGAATAACCTTTAAAAATACATTTTAATGCAGCCATGTAGAAAAATATATTTTAAACATGTAAATATGCACAACATAATTAATTTATGCAATTAAAGCAATTAAACAAAATACAAAAGAATTTAATAATTGCATGCATGTGGTTTACGTAGACCTTTAAATTTTCGAGGCGTTTAATCTTCCCCCCTTAAATTGAATTTCGTCCTCGAAATTCTCTTATCCTTAATAAGCCAAAGTTTAGACTTAGTTCTAGTATCCCAAAAATCCATACTTCCGTTGCGCTACTCTGATAAAACTTAAACTCTAGAATGTCCTTACGTCTCCTTGATCCCAATTAATTTTTCCTTCTAAATCTTTATTTGCAAATCGCAACTTAAAAAGACCCATAATGACTTAGTGCTGTTGTTACTATAACCTCGAATTTCAACTTTTCTTACAATTCTCAATATTAAAATATAGATGACCATACTTATCGTATATTATTTTCCTTGTTTCATACCCAAAATGTTCATCAACTTATAAAATTTCAATCTTAAAATCTCAAACGCGTCCGCTAACGCTTAGATTTTCAAGCATAATATCGATTCATCCTTAAAAACCCTTAATTAACATTCCTTATAACATTATAACCAAAATATCTCAAGGTTCCAAATATTCTTAAAAGTGTAAATAATCGAAAATTCTTATCATTTAACCCATTCAATTATCATTTTTTGTCAAACTAGTCCCGAAATCCCGTAATAATTGCAAAACTAATTCTTAATTTTCTCAAAAATTATCCTAATTGCTCTTTAATTTAAAAATTCCTATAGTTAACCCATAAGTTCTTGGCATTCTTAATTTTCTTCTACAGGTTTCCCATAACATAATTTCAAAAATTTAAACTTATTTACCTAAAAATCAATTCCTATAACAAATCTTACCTTTCGTCAAACTTAAATCCCAATTTATACATTTTCATACTTCCAAAGATAATCGCAGTCTTCGGATAATTATTACTTATGAGTAATTCCCAAAAATTAATCCAACTAGTAACCACAAATCATAAATATTTTCTTAGAAAATCTATGTGTCCCAAAAGCATTTATAATATTCATGATCAACTTATGACCCAAACAATAGAAGTCAATACTAAGACCCAAAAATCAACATAGTACAATTGCACCACAAAGCCAACATGCGTTTAAATCAAATAATTTCTTATTTCATATCGTATCTCGTGTAAAAATTCTAAAGCATATATATCATATATCCTCTTAATGATATTAAAAATGTGGCATAAACATATAATTCATATAATTATGCAGATAACATTATAAAAACATATAAAGCACGTAAACTTACAATTTGAAGTTTGACGACTGATCTTTCCGGCGCTGATTATGGCACAACCTTTTACAGGACCTTTGCTTAGATACAAACAGAAACGTCTGCTATTCGTTTCCTTAAATCGTACTAGAACTTTTTTTTTTCCAAAACTCACTAAATCGGCCGAGATGCATAATCACATGCATAAAATATTTTGTAACCATTTTAAAATAAAACAATCAACTATATATTTGAGAAATACAACACATACTATAATCTCTCAAAAATCACTCAAACCATAAATAAAAAGTCGTAAAATATTTTTAACATAAATCATAATCATAAATGCGGAAAGATAGAAGCGCTGGTCCTCAGGTCGTGTACACCTTCAGTCCATTCAGGTCAACCATCAAGACCTCCCATAACATTAATATCATAAAAACCTACATCAATCACACCTAGTGAGTCTAAAGACTCAACACCCTATAATCTTGATTACAAGTAATACGTATAAAATCACATGCAATAGTGAAAAAAACTTGTACTTAAAATATCGTTTTCATGAAGATGCATAAACTTTAAATATGAACATTTTCGTAAACATTTTCATGATGCATAACTTAATCCTCAATATTTTTCCTTTTCCTCATTTCATAATATAAAACCTTTTATCATGATCATAACATTTTCCTTCTCCTTGGTTGAATTCAGATCGTTAATTGTGATTTTCCTCAATCCTTAAAAAGTCGATGGATCCATCTACATGTAACCACAGTACTGGGCGGCGGGGGACATCAGCGACACTCTCACCGGTCAACTGAGCCCTGGCCTATCCTCGTCAAACGGAAATGCGATCGCCGGGGCTCCCTCTGGGGCCTTTCCACATAAATGGGCTCCCTCTGGGGCCTTTTCCCCTCACGACATTCCCACTCTTATCCTCATATCCTCAATGGTGTCAATGGAAATACGATCGTCGGGCTCCCAATGGGACCATAACCCTCACGATATCTCCAACATATCATCATTATAGTCACAACTACTTCACTTCCTTCAACGTTTTTCATTTCCATCACTTTATAAAAAATCATGCATAACATATCATTTTTATTTTTGAAACCAAGCATGAAACATGTCTTTTAAATGTCAACCTTAAATCATAAAAATCCATGGACATTTAAATAAACATTTTAACATATAAAAATCATAAAAAAGCCATAAACGTTTTAAAATAAACATTTTAACATCATAAACGTTTAAAATAAACATTTAAATCATAAACGTTTAAAATAAATATTTTAACATAAAAATCCATAAACATTTAAAATTGACATATTAATATGTAAAAATTCATAAACATTCATAATCATTGAAAATAATCATATTAGCATATAAAACAGCATTCAGGACAATGCCATGACGTTTACTAATTTCTAGGTGTAAAAAGACCGTTTTACCCCTTGACGTAAATTTCACGTTTTTTACTTTTTATTAATTCCATTGACTCTAACATGTCCCAAATAATTATTTAAGCCTACATGAATTTTCTCATATTTTTATTTAGCTTAAATCGAGGACTTTTGAATTAATATTTAAATAAAACGTATGACTGCTTTTTAATCCTGAATTAAACCAAACCTTAATATAAAATTCCCAAATTATAAATTTTGACTTTTAATAATTATTTGAGCTTAAATATAATTTTTCATAATTTTATAAAGTTTAAAACTAAGTGTTTCAATTAACTCGTTAATTAACGTTTCGTGCGGCGATTAAATCCCGGATTAATCCAAAACTCATTATTTTGAACCCAAACTTTAAACATAGCATTTGTATTATTTATTCTACCCTTCCAAGTCATGAGCCGCACCCGTGGACCCATGGATTCAATTTTTGCCTTATTATTTTTGAAATTGACACCTTATCGAACCACCCGAGCCATTTCCCAATTTACTCCAGCCACGCCCGAGCCACCTTGAGCGAAAACCTAGCTAACCCACCTAGGGACTCTCTTGGACCATTAGAACCCATTGGACCTGACCCTTAGCTCCAAAACCGAAGCAACACCTAAGCTGCAGAAACAGCCCAAAAACCCACCTAAGGACCCTTGAGCCAAACTCGTTTTTCCATGAGCCAAGCTCGAACCACCATGAGCCAACCTCGAGCCAGACCCCCTATGGACCCTTAGCACCCCTAGGTATGGACCATAAGCTCGAACCAAAGCCAGAGCAGCAGCTGCAAGCCATGGCCAAGACTCCTACTTGGATAGGACTCTAAGTTTTCTTCCCTAGCCGCCTAACCAACGAGTCAACCCTTGAACCAGGCCCTCATGCACCCTCCTAGAACCCTAAAGAGTCGACCTAGCCTAGCCCAGAGCCCCCAGGCCGAGCCATCTCTCCCCTGCACAAGCTGCTGTACCTGCGCAGCTTTCTCCTTGAAGCTCACGGGTTGCACTTTTTTCCTCGAGCCAGCAGCGACCTAGTCGCACCAGGCCCTCAAACTCGTGTATGCGTGTGCAGCATGTTTGTGCGTGTCCTAGGCCCTCAAACTCGTGTAAAACATGCCTTATATCATCCTAATTCATGGCAGCCCCTTTAGTTACCTATAAAACTTGTTTTTGGATGAAAACACAAGCCTTAAAAATCACTTATGATGCAAATCCGAAAATATAACATGATGCAACTTGTTTTTCATGCAAAACACAATTAAATAAATATTATGGTGTGATGGATGAGTAAAAGGAGAATTATGGCGTGCCTTTGCGTATTAAACGCACGAAAACGTTGGCGATTGAAGAACGGCGATGACGAAGAACGGGGTAAGAACCTTGGCTTTGAAACTCCCTTGATTTATGCAACTTTTCTTCAAAATATTTGAGTGTGTGCCGTGTGAATTTGAGAGGGTTTGTGAGGTGAGTGTCGTGGGTTACAAGGGGTTATTGGGAGGGTTTACATATTTTATACTACTTAATTCACTAATTAAGGCTTAGGCCTATTAAGCATAAGTTTAGGCCCACTAATACTTGATTAGGATTTAATTAAAATATTAAAATAGTTTTGTCAAAATAAGTTTGTGGATTTAATAGCCGGATTGCCAAAAAGTTCGTATTTTTGTTGAAAAAACCAACACCGATAAAATTTACGTCCCGGCATATAAAATCACCTCAAAACCCCTTATTTTCAAAAATAATAAAAAGCATCACCCTTATTTTAAATAATTAAAAACAATTATTCCATAAAAACATTTTCTATTTTTCAGCCATCGATCTCTGTTCCTCGATTGCAACTCGAATAACCTTTAAAAATACATTTTAATGCAGCCATGTAGAAAAATATATTTTAAACATGTAAATATGCACAACATAATTAATTTATGCAATTAAAACAATTAAATAAAATACAAAAGAATTTAATAATTTCATGCATGTAGTTTACGTGGACCTTTAAATTTTCGGCGTGTTACAATCTAAGCATCCATTCAGAGGTTATAATCATTCAAGCAGTTCAGGAAAGAAATATTGGAAATAACAGTTCATTCACTTAGAAATACAACTGGATAAATATGATGTTTATTTAATCAAATGGATCTCCTTTGTATTACTTATTTAAGTACATCGATAATTTAAGGGAAATTGCTACTACAATAGCATATCTTAAACAACATCAAATATCAGTTAGTTTATTCATGACAGAACTGAATATACCAACAACTGGTTGCCTTGAACTCTTTGAAGTGCTGCAACGACCTTGAGTCTCTTTGTCAATAGATCAGCTAGCTGCCTTGGACAAGATCTCTGTACTACCCAACTGGTCAATCTGACTCAAACTGAGCTCAACTGATGCTGATCCGCATTGATTATCTGTAAGACAATGAAGCGGCGGAATACTTCTGCTCATTAAGTTCCATTTTAATCATCCAACATCCCAGCATGGCTAAGTTTCGTCTGAAGAACAGCTGACCTGGAAGACTTTGTAGCTGAAACCCAGTCTTCTAAACAGTTTTGCAGAACAGCCAACAGGTAAGACTCTAGTCCCTGCAGGCTAATTAAAACCTCAAAGCTCGGAGTCGAGAGAAGTGGCGACAATGTTAGTCGCAGAGCTAATCCTTTCAACCCTTCGCAATGAGCGATAGATAAACATTTTCAAATAGTTTTGAAAATAGTATAAAGTGATTTTAAATAACATTTAAAACTTTTTTAAAGTAAAATAATTTAAAACACAGTTTTCTTCAAATGTTCTTCTTAGAACAACTAGCTCTGATACTCAATGAAGGATCGTGCGTTCGACACCTTTGAGATGCTTCAAACACTATATTCTCCAATGAGCTGCAATAGCTCGTGTTTTAAGAATGTTAACACCGATGAATTAAATCGAGTTTGATTTTAAACCAAGCAGAAGAAACTCGAAGTAATCCTTCTTAAAGAAAGCTGCTATATTAGAAAGTCTTTTAACTTATGTAAACTAAATAACTAAAAAACAGAGGATCAGCTCAGTTATAGTAAGAACTGAACTAATATTACCTCGAACTGATCAAATCAGTTTGGAAAACGATAGTAAAACAGTTAATACACAAGATATGTTTATGGATGTTCGGAGACTTTAAATGCTCTTACGTCACCCCTTCTACCACCTCGGATAGGATTCACTAGAAGACTTTGATATATTCAACAACTTGTACAAACTCACTCAGCTTAGGACTTACGCTACTGCCTAATCTGAACTCCTAGCCTAGACTGAAGGCAACACCTTTCAGCCAACACTTCTTTAACGTCTATGTGTCAAAGACTACATACAAAAGTTTAATTTCTTTGTGCAAAACTGTATTTTGGTGGTGGAGAGTGAGTGTGTGTGTGTGTGTGTGGGAACTGAACAAGGAATACACCGGAAAGGTGTTCCTACATACTAAGGGAAATGTGCTTCTAATATAAGCTGATAACACGTTGAAGTGTCTCTCTGGGCTGATTGCTTCTTGTAAGCTGATAAGCATTAATTAAGTGTGCCTTTTTCTTTTTACTCACACTTCTCTTTTCTTTCTTGTATATTCGTCTTCACTGATCTTCTATATATATAGGCGGGAAAATGATCGTACAGTGAGACTCAATAATTGTATCTGTTGCAACTTGAATGCGTTCCTTGAGATTTGTGTCTCGACTTTTCTTACACGCCTCCAGGAATCTCTCGTCTTTAATCTTTGCTGCAACGTCCATTTACTGTACGCACAACTGGATTCCATTGAATAAGCTTGTCGTGTTCTGCAAACTGATTGATTCCTAACTGATGCTCTGAACTAGTGAGTAGAACTGGTCTTGAATTGGTTCGGTGAAATCAGTTGGCTCGTCAGTTGAACTGGTTTCACTGATTCAGTTAAACTGGCTAGTTGGGCTTTCCATCAGTTGAGCTCTTCATCAGCTGGTCGGGCTTCTGAAGCTATTCTGCTGAATCACCTAACAACTTATCAATCAGTTGAACTGTTCTTTGATACATCAGTTGGACTGATTAAGTTCGGGCAATCAGTTAGCACTATTAGTTGGCGTTCTCGAAAGCTTCAGTTTAGGCGTGATAACTGATCAATTTGGCTTCTGATCAGTTCCAGTATCCTGCGCACTACGATAAATCATTAGAAACAAAATAACAAGTTTTGTTAACTTCAAAATCAAGATTGCGAACATGAAATATTCGAACACAAGGCTTTGTAAGGGATATTGATGAACAACTCTCTGACATCATTGACACATTTAAAATTGCTCCGGCCTTCTACAAGGGAAATCAGAAGATTGATCTTCCTTGGTCTACCTTGCACCCTTCTCCTGCTACAGATGTCATTCCCCAAGACACTCCCGCTACGAACCCATCAACTGGCTATGTGATGCTTTCCACTAATGTCATCCAGGCCCAAATTGATCACGCCCTTGCAAAGATTGTTCAAGTCAAGGTTGACTTAGCATACTATGATGTTCTTGTTGCTGATTATCGACTGGCACTGGATGTTGCTATCCATTCTGGACAAAAAAGAGGAGATCAAGCACAAACGGATGGCGTTGGTCCAGCCGGAACTCAGGAAGAAGATGACATTGATAGTGATCAGTGATTCCTCATAATGTTTTGCGATCATCTTTCTATGCTTGTGTTATTCTTTTTTTTTTTTCTGTTTTGATGTTCTTCCTTATGTTCTATCTGAAAATTGATGCTGTAAAAATTTTAACTTGTCCTGTGTTGCTTTATGTGTTGATTTCCGATAACATGTATACTAACTTGATCAAATTTAGGAAGAAAAATGTTGTCACATTCAGGGGGAGACGAATTCTCCTACACAGGGGGAGAACATGGTGTTTGTGTTGATTTTGTCCAGAAAGACAAAAAAAAAAGAGATTGAAAGGAAAAATTATCTTGGATTCCAAGATATAATTTATTTTTTGAAATAATTTCCTCTTAATTTAACTTCTCTATAGATAAGATCTCATGAGATATTAAACTAATGGTTTTGCCTTTCTAGATATGATATTTATGATAATGATTTTTAAGATATGATATTATTGATTTAAAAAGAGATTGTTTCTAATAGAATTCTTGATTTCCATATCTTATAGATTTCCTTGAAGATGAATCCTAGAAGATGAGACAACTATAAATAAAGAAAGCAAGTTAAGGAAAGGCGATTTCATTCCTTTAGGTGCTTTTTAATTCTATTACTCTCAAGACAGACTTGGAAGTTTTCGTAGCTGCTTGCTGGTGCACTTTTGCACGTCATGGTTTTCAGAGACAAATAATTCTCAAGGACCTTACTGGTTTGAAGAGTGTTGTTTCACGTGTTGTCGTGATTGTTGGAAACATCTGCAGACAACACGCGTGCAAGTGTTGGCTGAAGATCACGTTTTGTTACTCCAGTTTTTAGCACCGTGTTTTTGCTTTCTTGAATACGTTTTTGTGATGTTCTTTGTTTTAGGAAGCAGTTTGTTTTTTCGAAGTGTTGAGAAAATTGATTTTCATTAAAATCACTAATGATTGGTTTTTGTAAACAGAAAGTAATTTTCTAGTGATTATTTTTGTCCTAAGGCACCGAGCAATTATTTATACTTGTGCAAAATTTATTCTGTTGCATCGTATTTACTTAAAGTTAATTTGTGTTACAAAGTTATATATTCCGCTGCATGTTGTCTGAAATATTGTAACATTTGACACAACACTTAATTCTGATAAAACACAAATTTACGGTCAAATACGATATTACTCGATTAACTATTAGACAAAAATAGGTACCATACCTAATAGACCTTGTGGAGATTTATTGAGCTGGTTGGATGAAAATGGAAAGATACAGGATTTCGAGTTTTTTTATCTTAATTTGTTGGAGCTTGTGGCTGGATAGAAACACACTGATTTTTCAAGGGATCAAGAAATCAGTTACTGATAATGTTGCATGAGCTCACAGCATTGCGACTTCGTACCGTATCACTCCTCATAATATTGCGAGTCATAGAAGCTATCCCTCTAATCTAGACCATTTGCAGCCACCTTTGGAAGGCGTTTTGAAAGTTAATGTGGATGCCTCAGTTCATGCATCGTTCGATCACTTTGGTGTTGGACGGGTTGGGAGAGACATGTAAGGACAAATCATTTTTGCTGAGGGCCGAGCACTTCCAGCAAAATTTACACCTTATCTTGCGGAACTCATTGTCATTAAGGAAGGTATTTCAAGGCCTTTAACATCTGGATGGACTACTTGGATAATTGAATCAGACGCTCTTGCAGCAGTTCATGCACTTATGGTTAATGCTCCGTACTCTATGGAGGCATCAATCTCATAGGACATTCGTTCACTCGATCGACTCGCATTTCCCTACCTCACCAGTCAAGCATTGCCCGAGGAGCACCTATTCAATTACCCATCAGTTGGCGTACAAATGTTTAATTTTTGGTAGTCAGCTCGTTTATGATGATGCAATTGCTTGATTTTTTGGGACTTCTTATAAAACATGTCTTATGTTCTGATCAATACTATCTATGATTTTTTTTTGAAAAAATGTAGTGCAGACAAAAAATTTTGAAAACAAAACGTGCTGACAAAAATAAAGATTTGTGTAATAAAATAAAGTAAATAAAGTATAACGGCTCGGTTCCCACTGGCAAAAGAACGGGTTCACCCCACCCTTTTCTCATCTCAGATTCACACCAAATGATCAAAAATATAATTTCACTTAGTCTTTGTAATCTGAAAGTAGGGAGGATTTCCCATTATTTTCCGTGGTCATTTTACAATCAATGCTCCTTAGATTACTGATTAATCGCTTGTATTTCTGCTTCAGTTTACTTCTATGGTTGATTCCAGTTGTCTTGGGGGAAGACCCTTTTGTTTTCTATGACTGGACTGTGTCGTACATCTCCGCTGCTCCTCTCGGGGTCAAGCAACAGGTTGCTTTTTCTAATTTTCTCATTGTTATTTTTATTCATTTTAAGTTCTAATTTACTTTTACCCTCTTTCAATTGGAAACTTTTGTATTTTCTTGCGAGTGATTGATCGAATATATTTGTGCTGGTCTCTTGTGTTCATGTAGAAGTTTAAGTTTTGGTGAAGTGGGAAGATGGAAAGCTCAGTTTGTTCGGTTATTTGGTTGTTTTTACTATTTTTGTACCTAGCTAGTCCTCCTGTGTAGGCCTGAGCACTCTCAAAACGAGTCTTGAAACCTGATGGTTTTGAGTCCCTATGAAAGGCGGAATCAAGTTCAGTTACGATCTTATGCTTTCTAGTTTAGTTTCGTTATGTTCAGACCGGTTATAATCTAACTGTTTTAATCTAAACTGATTAGATTTTATCATACAATAACTATGCTACAGAATCTTATAATTTTTCTTGGCTGGCATCTCACTTCTAGTTTTGTTATCAACCAATAAGGAGAGGTTGTCACATCCTGTCGGTTTTCGGATGTCCGGGTAAGGAGAGGGTGTCACATGCATAGCATCATGATCTCGAGTTTTACTTTGTAGCTGCTGTTGTCACCAGATACTGGTTGCTTATGCGTGATACATGCTACTGTTTTGTGCTCTGCTCTTCCTTGCTCAAGCTCTGTTGCCACCACCATCTGTATGATTTATTTGAGGTTTTTTATGCACACACCATCCATCTGTGCATAGCCATACGACAATCAATGTTTGCATAACTGCCAATGCTTTTAAGTTTTAAGTAAGAATATTCTATTAATTAATTTATTGTATTGTAATAAAAATATTAATAATTGTATTAATCATATATATATATATATATATATATATATTAACCTTCTAGGCGTGAAATAATAAATTTTGGATTTAATTTATTACTTTTAAAGAGAATTATATTTAACTGCTCACTCAAGGTGTTTTTATTTGTTGAAACCATTTCAGATGGTAATCAATTTTGGCATTTCTCATAGGTGTCGTTTCGGCCGCTAGTTTTCATATGTTCCTGCTAATTATCTCCACAATTTTGACCCATCAAGCTTCTTCCTTTTTTTTACTTCTATTTGTTCTTGTGCTCATGCCATAATTATACTTTCTAGTTCACTGAATTTTTTTCTTTTCTCCCTCACAACTTTTAAAAAATTAATGTATTGGCGATGTGATTTCATGTATAGTTAGTTATCTGTTGTCTCTACTGTTAATGCTCTATGAGAGCGCCCACCGGCAGGCTGCATCTGACTCCTGAATATCATATTTTCAGGTGATAGGAATAGAGGGGCAATTTCCAGGTCCCATTCTGAATGTCACCACCAATTGGAATGTTGTTGTCAATGTCAAAAATAATCTAGACGAACCATTTCTTATCACATGGTATTTTTCTGTATTTCAGTATATTGACAATGATTATAGTACTGAAGTAACTGTTCTCGGAGAATTGTAGGAATGGCATTCAACAAAGAAAAAATTCATGGCAAGATGGTGTTTCAGGGACAAACTGTCCCATTCCCGCTGGTTGGAACTGGACGTACCAATTTCAGGTCAAAGACCAGATAGGAAGTTTCTTTTACTTCCCTTCCCTTGGTTTCCAAAGGGCTGCTGGTGGATATGGTGGAATCATTGTTAACAACAGAGAAGTTATTCCTGTGCCTTTTGGCTTACCGGATGGAGATGTTACCCTCTTTATCAGTGATTGGTACATGAAGGATCATAAGGTTGGGGAAGGATCTGTGATATTTTTCCTTTCATTGGTTATTTTCTTGAAGTGTGAGATTATATTGAGTTTCTGATAATAGTTAATGGATTAACAGAAACTGAGAGATGATATTGTGAGCAAAACTAGTCTTGGAGCTCCAGATGGTGTCCTCATTAACGGATTAGGTCCTTACCAATATAATGTAGATTTGGTGTCGGATGGTATATCTTACCAGATTATAAATGTTGAACCAGGTATTCCTCTTCTGGCTGCATATGATGCCAAGTGCTGCCTTTCCGCTTCTCATGCCCGCATTAAACTTGTGCTTTATCATTTTTCTGTAGCTATTGTCATAGATGCTTAATTTTAAATTTGATATTAACAATTTTGTAGAGAATAGGGAACTGTTTATGTGCATTTCATGATGGAATTTGTGGCATGGCTTGTGAGATATGAACATATAGGGGAGGACCTGACATAATTATTTCTCTTTGTTTTTGCTACTTGTAACTTGTAAAATATAACATAAAGAGTAAAAATTGGTTCATGTTCAGAATATGGAGTCATGGAACGACCTGGAGTCATAAGAAATTCATTTGTTATTTTCTATGCGTGTTCATCATCCTCAGAATCTTCTTCCAAGGCTAGACGAAATGAATATAGTCGGATTGGAGTCCGGGTCAATTCACTATAATTTTAACTACTTAACTTAAGCTTGACTAAATAAATAACTGCAAGAGAACAAAATTATTGATCTAAATTAACTAACTAGAACAATTGCCAATTAAATATAACGGTATTCAACGATCAAGCCAGAAATCAAATTCGAATAAAGGGCTAGGACATACAAAGGTATTGAAACTCTACTATGTTGTCAAATTCTAGCTCAATTACTGTGAAATCCCGTAATTTATTTATTAATCAATTCGTTGCGTTAAGAAAACCTATTTAAACCTAACAATCTAATTATTTCTAATTGAATTTAATTAAATTTAAGTGCATTAAATCTTTGTGAAAATTCACTTTTCACCTAAACTCGCACATAAAAATCGAATATATTCCTAATCAATTTTACAATATGTTGATTGACATCTTTGTTGCTATATTTAACCAATCATCTTCCGATTCAATATTAATCAACAAACATGTAAATAGGTAATCAGACTATTCACAAGCAATATTAACCAAACATCAATCAATAATTGAAAGCAAGAAATATAATCTATTGAAAACAAATCAGATATAAAAAAAGTATTGTCTCGGTTTAATCTTAGCCTTGGCCTAAAGAAACATATTCTATAAAATCAAAATAAAACATAAAGAAATGTTTGAATCCATAAAAATAAACTGTAGGAAGTAATAAGAAAATCTAAGTGTGACTGGCGTGATCCTAGCCTGTCTTCCTCCTCTCTGAAATCCTAGCCGTCAAGAACAATTGTCAAAAGTCCTAGCTTCTCATGTGAATGTGTCAAAGTGTTCCCCAAAAAAAATCAAATTGATGTGTCTCGCGTTAATGTCAAGGAGTAAAATAAAAATATTCATTTTTTATTGTATTTCCTTTTCATTAGTATTTTGTTGCCTTTGGAGTCTTGCGAAATCACCTTGGAAAATACTAAAACTCTTCATCAATTCTTTCCTTTTATATCGAGATTCCTTGCATCTTCTGCTTCTTCCGCACTTTTAGGGGTCTTTCCTACGTGACATTGAATTGTTTGAACCTTCATTTCCAAAATTAAGATTTTTCACGTTTTGGTCAAAAAATCATATAAAATTAAACGAAATAAGCGCATAATATGGAATAAAATTCCAGACAAGCATGACAAAATAAATCCCTAAAATATCTATAGGATTCATGCTTATCAAAATAATCAAAATATTTCATTTGAAAAAATTTAAATTTTAAATCGATCAACCAAAAACTTAGTTTGGTTTGATTTGTTTTTTAATTTTAATGGTTTCTGTGTTTTGCTATTTAGTATATCCAATAAATTAGCTTTGGTTAGGATTTTTATCAAAACTCGAACCAGTCCACACCCCTCGGCCCCTAGTTGTGGCAGCTTGGTTCAATAATGTAAAAGTTCAATCACATGTATTAATTCATTTACATCAATTATTCTGTTGATGAATTTTCTTGTAAAACAGGCAAAACCTATCGCTTTCGTGTTCACAATGTTGGAATCTCTACTAGCTTGAATTTCAGGATCCAAAATCATAATTTGATCCTTGTAGAAACTGAAGGGTCTTACACCATGCAACAGAACTACTCAAACATGGATATCCATGTAGGTCAGTCATATTCGTTCTTGGTAACAATGGATCAAAATGCATTCAGTGATTATTACATCGTTGCTAGTCCAAGGTTTACCGATTCATCGGCTTGGGCAAAGGCCACAGGAGTTGCTATATTACACTACTCAAATTCCCAGGGGCCTGCTTCAGGTCCCCTTCCAGATCCTCCTGATGAACATGACACAGATTTCTCAATGAGTCAAGCAAGATCTATAAGGTTTTAGCTAAACAAAGTCATTCTTTTTATTTTTGTTTACTTTATAAATTTTTGAAATATTTACCTTAACATTGTTTATCTTACTCTGAAACAAATGGCTTTAATTTTACTGGATGGACTGCTGTATGCACCTTTCATAATATGGTCTTATATTCCCAAGGAAGGTATATCACATCATGATGTTAGATCATTGCTTGAGAATCAAACTTTAATTGATCCTCTCTCATACCATTTTTTCTATGTGCTTTGAAAATAATTGTATGTTGCGTAATTCATATGAGCATAATCTTTGATTTTAGATATTTAACTTACTGCTTTGATAATACAGATGGAATGTTTCTGCTGGAGCCGCCCGTCCAAATCCGCAAGGATCTTTTAGATATGGGCAAATATCTGTGACAGATGTGTATGTCATCCTTAATAGGCTTCCAGAACTTGTCGATGGAAAATGGCGTAACACTCTAAATGGGATTTCTTATATAGCTCCTTCAACACCTCTCATGCTTGCTTTGCAATTTAAGGTCCCAGGGATCTTCAAGCTTGATTTTCCTAATAGGATGATGAATAGACCTGCGAAAGTTGACACGTCTGTCATTAACGGAACTTTCAAAGGATTTATAGAAATTATTTTTCAAAACAATTCTACCTCTATTCATAGTTACCATCTAGACGGATACTCCTTTTTCGTTGTGGGGTAAGAACAAAATTCGAGTATTTTCAGGTTATTTCAGTGCTTCATTCTTCTAATTTTGGTAAGTGAAAAACCTGAAAGTTTAAAACTTTTTGTTTGACCCACAGGATGGATTATGGGATGTGGACCGAGAACAGCAGAAGCACTTATAACAAATGGGATGGGGTGGCTCGATGCACTACCCAGGTAGTCATTGTCCTATATCTTTTACTTGAAGTTTTTATTTATTTATTTAATTATATATTTTGCTGTCAATTGCCTAACCAACTGCATTTTGATGGAAAAGTTGTTAAAAAAAAACAGTTTTTATGTTAGAAAAAACCATTTTCTAGAAAAGGAGTGTGCATGGCTGTATGGCTGGCTTTTGCTTTTAAAAAAGTGTTGAGTTGTGGTTTTTAGTGTTTCTTCAGTGTCTCTTTGGAAACTAAAAGAATTTACATAATATTTCTGGGAAAATAATCTTTTTAACTATTTTATCCTTATATGATACTCATTTTTCTTTTGAGAAATATTTAAATTTTTTGATTAGCAATATTTTTAAAAAATAAGTGCTTGCGGTTTCTAAATATTTGTATGTGATTGTCCCCATTCCCGGATGTCCTTGGGTAGGTAGCAAATTATTGGATGAAGCAGCTTTAAGTGTCTGCAGTTTTTTTTATTATGATGTACATAGATTTAAAAAAGGGGAAATTCTAGAATCCATTTTGATGTGATTCTATTACTTTGCTTTACGGCATCTTAGACATGCAAATAGTCCACAGCTTCTTCAATATATCAGAGAGAGAACCAAATGTTTAAAATAAACAATTGTTGTAGCAGATGCCAAAACTATTTGACGGATTGATCAACAAATGGAGACTTTTTGTTTGATCATGGATATCATGTGATTATTAACATAAATTTGGTTCCCAAAGAAGAAATGGACATCCCATTGCTTCTCTTGTAAATGCTTATGTAACGTCTCGGATTCAACGACTGTCCTCACTGTACCAAGACGAATCTTTCCAGCGTGCTTACATCCTCACTCACACGCAGCATAAGAAACTTCTCAAGGGGTCGCCCATCCCATAATTGCCCAAGTCAAACACGCTTAACCTTGGATTTTTTATGTGATGAGTTACCGAAAAGAAGATGCATCTTCTTAATATGAGTAGTACATATCAAATCTTTTAAGCCCTCCTCAAGTGCACAGTCTTATACCTGAACATTTTTGGAATTCCTCTCATTCTGATGTGAGATCGGTTCATTTATGTTCCCTTTACCTAGAAACCTGCCAGAAGTCGCTCATTGTCCGTGCAACTTCATGGCACCGGCGATGACTCCTCGTTCTCTTCGGCCCCGGGCCTCACAGCTTATCATGCTAAATGGCGTATCCATATGGGTGCATTTTTTTGGTATCATCGAACAATTTTTGGGAAAAATGAAATGTTCTAGCTAATACGATGTGCGTTCCTCACAGAATTTCTGGTATCGATTTGAATTACGTTGTTGGAGAAAATACTTAGATAATTTTTGGACTTACCGTTACACGTTCAAAACCACGAATTTGTAGATACATTTTACTGCCGCCAGTAATCTGGTTATTGGGTTTGTCTTACTTTACTCATTCCTACTTGTTTCTTTCCTGACGATAATATTAGGATTGTTTTGAAAATTCCGTTTTGTTACTTGTCAGGTTTTTCCTGGTGCTTGGACGGCTATTTTAGTTTCTCTTGATAATGCTGGGATGTGGAACCTTCGTACACAAAACCTTGACTCATGGTATCGTGGTCAGGAACTTTATCTCAGCGTGGTGAATCCGGAGGAAGACAAAGACGAGGTTCCATTACCTTATGATGTCATCTATTGTGGTTCACTCTCTTTTTTACAGAAGTAAGCAATCAAATATGTTTCCCATATTTTTTATTTCAAAACATACTTTCTCCTCTTTTTTGTGCATTTAACGTGGTTTTTTCTTTAGAGATCAAATCGATATATTTTTAATTTGATGTTAGTTGAGTATATGATATATTTTATGTAATTTTTATTATTAAAAGAAATTCTATCATATTTATTCAATATTTTTCACTTATATTAGAAAGAGGTGATAACTGTAATGTAAACAAGATGGATTAATTGATTGTAAGCCCCACCTGGGCATCGTCTCATGTCAGTAAGCATTGTGCTATAACCCTATTATATTGCTTCACCGTTTTTCTAGTATAAAATTTTAATAAGGAGGTAACATCTGTTATGTTGCGGCTCTTGCAGGGACCAGTCTCAGAGAGTCAACTTCTCTGAAGCACCATCTCTGGATAAAGCCATCCACATTGCTATGCTTGGACTTCTTTTAGCTTTGTCAATATTCTCAGGTGCCCACTAACTCGAAGAATTTGTTTAAGCATTGCTATTAATTATTAAAAAAAAGAAATCATGATCTCTGGAATTAACATAATCCAAGCCAGGATTCGTTTTCTGCACAAAGTATATGCAAAATTATGTATTTGTACATTTTCCTTTTAACAATTAAGGTTCTGTATGTTTGGTCAAGCAGGCGGTGTGGTGTGTAAGAGCAACACTTAGCATATGTATTACCCAAAATGTTTAATTTTATATACCTATTAAGTTCGAAAGTTTTTACTATATTGGAAGTGTCTGATTATTGTCGGAATAATTTGTGATACAGAGAGTCTCTAAAGGTATATTATGATTCTGAAGATGTGCATATTAATGTGCTGCATTTCACAATTATAATAGATTTCTGCATTAGCGTGACCACGCCGCTTTAGAAATACGAATACATAGTGTGTATTATTCATCTTTCAGTATTCCGTTACAGAAATACGAGTTTCTTTAAGACACCAATTTCGTGTATTACAAAGTAGCCCTCTAGANAAGGCCATCTCCAACCGGACTCTATCTTAATGTTTCTCTCCTCCAATTCAGCGCTATCTTCTGGGCTCACCACAATTCAGCGCTATCTTCTGGGCTCACCAAATTTTGTGCAATATGATGCCATAGCGTTAGGTATTTTATTTATTTTATTTTTTGGTTTTTCTTTGCATTTTGTAGTTGTTAATTTTAATAAACTTGTATATTTTTTTCTAAAAATAAAAATATATTTAGTCTATAAATAATTAAATTACTTATTCTTTTATAATGTTATATTTAATTGAATAAAATTTAAAATTATTATATAAATTTACATAATTATAATTTAAATTAATTAATTTTTAAAATCATTTCAATGTATAAATTAATTAATACAATATTAATGTATTGATATTTTAATTAACATGTTAATAAATATTTTGTGGAATAAATTAGTTATAGTGAATAAAATAGTTGGGAATATTATGATAATATTCTTTTTAGCTTAAAGTTAATGAGTTGAAGATGAGTTTTATATTTGATGTAGATATGAGTTGTAGATTACCTAAAATTCCAACATGATCACCACCAGTTGAAAGGAATTTTGCATAATTTCAGTCTTTAGGAAATTACAGAAAAAATCCAAAGCATGACAAAACAATTCTAAATTTCTATACTTCCATTCTTCAAATATTTCCTTCCCTTCTCTTCTTGACTTTATCTACTGCTTCATCGACTGTTCTAACTGAGCAACTGGATCAATGAGTTCTTCAAAGTCTTCGGTTCGATCTCCATATGATTAGCCTCCAAGAAGGAACTACTATGTTAGCTTATATCATACAAGTGGTCGTGCAGATGTTATCGGTGGGATAGGAAAATCCTTAATAATACGTATTACAGTAGTCGTGTCGATAGGACGATCCTTAAAATATATTTATGACGATTATTTCAACAAGATAATGATTCAGAATGTAGGTTGTGTTGGGAGTTAAGTGATTTTTGCACATACAAGGGCGGCGAAATCTTTCCTATATCTACCAAATTCATACGCTGATGTTCTCCAAGTTGCCAAGAAAGGGTTCTTTTATTTTTTCCCTGTCTTTTTCTTAATGATGTTTTAGCAAAACTTTGCATCCATTTATCATGATATTGTGTATGGATCAAGTATATATAAGCTCTGACTTACCTTGAATACCTGTACTCTGAGCACATTCGACACTAAGCCATTGAAGGTCGTAATGTTAACATCGATCACTTGAAGTCCCAAAGAGTCCATGGCTTCCATCAACATTGAAAAGCCGCCTCGCCTTACTTTACATACAAGTTTCAGCAAGAAATCTTTCGTCCCAAGTTGGCTTACCTCAACCCGTGCCTAAAATTTGCAAGAATGTAAAATAAGTACATGCGAAGTTCATCTAAAATCAAAATAAAGTCATTAACAATCATGTATACTTCTGCTGGTTTGTTTTCATTAGCTCCGGATTGACCTGTACTGAGGTTAAATGTAGGTGCCTTCTCTTCAACATTTTTACCATATATTTTGCCACAGTGGTCAACCTCCATTTCTTGTAGTTCATTCTCATAATGTTCAATAATTTCAAGCAGTTCCTCTATATAAGCAGCTGCATCCCCCAATGTGGCGAGTCTGTTCATCTGTGAGCATAGAAGAGAATGAATAAACTTATTGGCTTAAAAAAATGGATATGCTTTTTTTTTTTTGCAGGACCTTAGAAATATGTGGGACTAGTGCCCGAAGAGTAAAGATCCCATCTTTTATTCTCTTTCTCCTGTTTCTCTCCGTGACAAGATTCTTTGATTTGTACTGTCCATTTTTTGTGGTCTGCCAACTCTTAAGACTTCTCTTCCACAAGATTATGCTCGATGAATCTGCCCATTTTCTGCTAATTCTTTTTGGTTTCGTTATGCCAAGAACGGGATCACTTGAAAGGCAAGAAGCAGTAGATGATCCTTCCAAGCACGTTTGGGACAGTGGAGGAATGAAATTCGTAGGAGACCATTTGTCTACATAGTTCATATAATCATGCGAATCACCAAATATGCTTTCTTGTTTAGTTGAGACTCTAAACCGGGTGTAAATGTAATCTATGATCTTTAGATTTTTGGGTACCTGGAAACATAATCAGCAAATTAGCAATATTTTGTCATTGCTTTGTTAAAGCATGAGATAAACACATCAATATTTCAAGAAAGAACACAGTTTTTTACATGATTTGCGGTAAAGAGCTCTATCAGACCACAGGCTATTGGAATGAGAACTTGGGTTCCAGTTAGTTCCTGCAGGAAAGGGTAGTGCCATAAATTCAGAGAGATGAAACTGGCAATTCTTTTAATAAGTTATCATAAAAAATTATTCATCCATTGTCTTGAGTTCGCAAGGACGTTTCTGTTGGTTACTGTTTTGTTTTTCAAAAAGCTTGTCGGCCAAATCGCTTTGTTCAAAAGCTCCGAATGATGAAAAATGATCCACTTATAGTATTTGTATCATACCACAAATAAAAACAACAGAGCAGAGCCTCTTACTAAGAAAAATTATCATATTATGGAACTTCAAAATCTCTATATCAATATGAAGAGATAAATCAAGAAAGTACATTATCTAAAGCAGAGACATCGCCACGGCATATCCATTCTGGTTGCTTTGTTACCACCACCTCCCCATGAATCCTGATCAATGGCACCTCAAACATTACACATTCTTGATTCTCAAATAGAATAGAATAGGCCGGAGCAGACCGAACAGAATTTCACTAAATCATGGCAAACTAAACATCGAAATACTGAAGGAATGTGAAATGATATTTTTGTGCATGTATATTGTAAGCATATAACGTAGAAATACACGAATAATCTCCACCCCTATTCTCCGCCACCGGCCAGACCCAGCAGCCGAGAACGGGGAAATCACTCCTTAAAATGAAACATCACCAAGTTTCCCACATTTCTACTCCAACCGTACCAAACAAAAATAGACAATCCGAAGATTACCCAGAATACAATGGCAAGTAAGAAGGCAACCGAGCCAGCGCTTGGCAAGCTTTAGTTCTCACCAAATGCTTAAAACAAGTATCCTTACACTCATGTCTTTCCAAACCACTTCCACCATCAACAAATTCTATGTTCTCAAGTACTCTATATGCACCGCTGCAACAACATGCACCCCACTCGATAAACCTGAACAAAACAATTGTCAAGAACTAGAAAACGCAAAAAAAAGGTGAAACCCCAGAAACGATAGGATATCAAACATGCCATCTGCATTACACAAAACACAAATCTCATGAAACAGTAGCAAAATAGTACCTTGAAGGGTCATTCCCAAACTTCCAAATGATACAATAGTCCCATGCCTTCTTCTGTACAAGGGGTCTTACCCAGTCTAATGCTCCCTCTAAAAAAGCTGCCATGTCTCCAACCTTTTGAAACGCTCCTTCGATACATACACAGTGAAAGTTATAATTTTTAGCTTCAAGGGTCCATTTTTCTAATAAGAAAAAAATCAAATCTTTTGTAGGCAAATGTTTCGACAATTGATTTTATAAATCAAAATACATTATATTGTTAGTGTTATACTGTAGGGTCATGTCTTTGACGACAAGCTAACTACCTTCACGGAATAAAGTGTCCTATCACTTCTGTATAAAATTTGTCAGAAGAATCTGATACTGTGTCTTCTCTGTGTCTCTCTCCCTATTATTGCTTTAACAGTCATGTAAAACAGAATTCTGTGATAGGATGCAAAAATAAGAAAATATTTGTACCCAAATTGTTGCCCAAGAATTGTTCAAAAGCACTGTAAGTGAACATGGCAATGACGATTGACGATTCATTTTTCTATGTTAAAAAGTTATGCCTAAGTAGTTAGCATGTTAATTTATGGTTCAATGGCTCTTTCTACCGGTAATTAAGGATTCGTCCATGTAACCTAACGGTAGCTTCGATGTTACATGTGTGGGCACTGTTCCCACATGGTTTGGATGGACAAGATTCACACACATATGTGATTTTAAAAGAATTAGTGGACCCCAAGTATGTGTGGTTAAATTTGAGTTCTTGATTCTATCATGAGGGTAGTGTCACTATATGTAGGGAAATCAATCGTAACTATATGAGTAGGTCCTAACTTTTTATTTAAGAGTTATAAAGATGTTAAATTTGTTTTGTTATGTGATGCAATGCGTGGGTTATGTGAAAACTCAATTGCAACCCTTTAGATGAATGGATGAGACACCGTGGTAGCATCAATCAACCCGTTAATTATTCTCGCGACTATTATAAACTTTTTATTCAAAGGTAAGAATTTTTTCGTTTGTCTTTTTAATTTGGGACAAAAACTTGTGTGAGACGGCCTCACGGGGTTGTATTTTGTGAGACAGATCTCTTATTTGGGTCATCCATGAAAAATATTATTTTTTATGCTAAAAGTATTACTTTTTATTGTGAATATCGGTAGGGTTGACCCGTCTCACAAATAAAAATTAGTGAGACCGTCTCACAAGAGATTTTCTCTTACTTTGGTCTTTAGCGGCTTATTAGCAATATTTTCATAACCGAATCGGTCTACCTTAAAACATGGACCGTTTTAACGGAACGGTCTGATCAAAATACTCTTATATTATATAAATATTAATATAATATAATTAATAATATATTTTAAATTTTAAAACCTAAAGTGTGTATATAAATAGACAAAAAAAAAATATTTACTAAAGTTTAAAAGCTAAATAGCTATATACATATATTCAAAGTGTTGAAAAATAAGAGTTGAAATATTTGAATGTTGAAAATAAGAGTTGTAAATAATAAAAATTAGTGTATGATGATGTATGTGATGATGAATTTATTTTTGGATTATTTCCAAAAAAAATTCTATAAATATGTATCTCAATTTGTGAAGAAAATCACTGTAGAACCCGAAAAATCAGATTACGTATAAGCCATGCATAATTGCTACTATTTAAATTAAAAATGAATTTTTATAAATATATGAAGTGTTTGGTTTATTTTAATAAATTTTAAGTCATGATTATTTATTTTAAAAGTAGATGTTTAGTTTTATCTTTTCAGGATAAATACGCGAGGCCGGACTGGAGTTTGGAGATTTAATATAAGATTAATAATAAGAAAATATTCCTAAATTTAATTTAAGTCAAGAAATAATTTAATTTAAAGAAAAAGAATGTTTTAGGATTTATTAAAATTAGTTGGAACCAAGTTATTAAATAAATTCTTTTAGGTTCAATATTTAATTAAAGCTAAAAATTAAAATGTGTAAACAATTGGGGAGGAATTAATTTAGGCTTAATATATTTAAGAAATTAAACATAACATTTAAATACTTAAATTTTAAGTCAAGCATGCCATGCAATATTCTATTCTAAATTAATTTGTCATTCATTAAAAATATATATAATGAGTGTATTAAACCTTAAGAATTTAAAATGCAAGATTAAAACACTATTATACCATGCAAGAAGTAGTAATAATATTTGGTTAAGACAATTCAAAAATTGTAGTAAACCTCATTCAAATTTACCACTAAATGGTTTTCATAGTGTAATCATTTCTCACTTTTAACCTCCATAGTTATGGGTAATATATGCACCATAATTCTCCTTGAAGCTCCTCAGCCCATATTGCTAGCAAATAAACGTGAATAGACAGCAAGAAGGAGAAAATGTATCGGCTAGCAAGAGGAATGAGAATCATTTCAAATTGCATTCAAAGCCTACACTTGTAACTCCCACCTTAATGCATATAATGACACCTTTTAACACTCACCTTCATTGTCTAGCAAACCCACACTCTCACCCTTGAAAAATATCAGAAAATAGCAGCTTAGATTCGTGAGTTAGTAGCTGGAATAAAAGAATAATAGCAGCTACAGCAAGGTGAAGAAACAATTCAATTCCCATTCAAATTCTCACTTGTAACTCTCAACTAAATGCAATTCAAGACTTATTTAACACCTCTTATATCATTCACCTTCCCTACCTAGCCTTCCCCCACCCTTACATTCGAAATATCAGAAAGAACCAGCTGTTGAAATCGTGAAAACAGCACAGAAATAAGAAAGGAAATCCAACTCCGACTCCGCCGCTCGTCTTTGTCGTATTGATTTGTTTTGTGTCAAAACAAATTTCAGGCATGTATATATTGTTTCTTTGCTCTTCAATCAAGTCCTATAAATATTTTTAAACCATTATATAACCATGATTCAAGCAAAAATCACGAAATTGACAGCAAGTTCCCAAGTAAAAATCTGCACAGATTTTCTCAACTCATTTGATTTCCAACTTCACGGTTTGAGATGTTTTGTTGATTTCAGGAGTTGCTTCGATTCCAGGCTGCCAAGGCTGCTTCTAGGCATAATTTAGAACGTGTTAGGGTGTTTTCGGTTCAGTGTTTTAAGTCCATACACACACAAACAAAGAAATTACAGCAACTTTATTCTTTAGCAGCAAAAGTGAGTCTCGGTTTTGGCTACATGAGTGGTTTAAGGGGGTGTTCGAATCTTGGCTGTCCTAGGGACGGTAGCCATGGTTGGAACACTACCTTAACATGTCTAGGATGTGATCAAATCATTTTTTTAAAGCTGGGTTCACGGATCCATAAAAATTTTACCAAAACAATTCAAGTGCATTTCGGTTCTTCATATTTCTGTGTGAGTGAGTTTCGAGTTTCTAGTGTTTGTATGGATGATGGTTGGCTCCTAGCCCGTAGCCATGGTTCATACAACACTCCATCATGTCTAGATCGAGACATGGTCAATCAAATGGCCATTGGAACGACCCAAGACAGTAAAACAAGTCAATACATCACACTACACAGAAAGTTGTATTCTCGGTTTGAGCTGTGCATTGTCTTAGGTGATGGCTTGGTTTGTGGTTGGCTTTTAGCCTTTAGAAATGGTCCAAGCCATGCCTTAGGATGTTAGTAAGAGTCCTTGGGCGGTGGTTCAAGCCCATAGTCATTAATTTCAGAATTTTTACTACAAACACACAAGCTGCTACTGCTGCCTTTTTGACAGCAGCTTTGGGTCACGGTTTTGGTGGTGGTTTGAGTTCTTGGTTGGCTTTTAGCCCATAGCCTTGGACTGGACACTACCTTAATGAGTTAGGAAAGTCGTGTTTTTGTCCGTTTGTGATTTGGTCGAGTTTAGAGGTCGTACGAGAATTTACGGTGAAAGGTGCCAAAATGACTCTCGAAAGAGTGTTTTATGGTTTTGAGTTCCATTCACCTATTTTCATGTTTTACAGTCCTTGTGCATATTTTTCAGTATGTTTGGGGTATTTTTAATCATGGTTAAACGTCGGTTTAATGTTTGTTCGGGTTGGTACATGCTATGATTAAAAATCAAGTTGTTGGTCCGAATCGTCTCGTTTTTGGTCCAATTGTCAAGTTTTGTGCAAGTTAAGATTTATTGCATGTGTCACATATTAGTAGTAAGTCGCAGCAAGCCTGGGAACGATCCAACTCATCCGGTAAAAATAAGGTTTTAATTATATTACGTGCATAAAAATATAAAATGTTTATTTTTGAGATATATGCGATATGTCTTGTGGCCACCTTACGCTTATGGGTTTGGAAGTCGGTAGGCGCAACCGAGGACCTCTCCACCCGGTGACTTACGACCGGTTTATGATTATGTATGGGTACGGACATCCAGTCCAAGGGCTGTGATTGATCTCTACCGCCCAGTATACTGTGGTTTAGTCTGATCAGGCGCTTACGTTATGTTATGGGCCACTTGCTTAGAAACATTATCTCTACCAGAAAATTATGATATGATATGACAGAGCTCTATGGAGCAAAGCTTTTACGTATGATTTTCAGATATGCACGTAGATATAATTACTCATGATACGATTTTCACCATGCGCTTTACGATACTATATTTTTACGTTGCATGCGATTTTATGATATATTTACTTGTTATTCACAATATATACATGTTGAGTCTTTAGACTCACTAGACTTGATTGTTGTAGGTACTGATGAGGTCGAGACGGAGGGCGTAGACCAGTGAGCGATCTTTTGGCAGCAGTAGTATACCCGAGGACCTCATGTTTTAATTTATGCACCTTTTATTATTCAAACTCAGTTTTAATACGTTGGATTATTTTTAAATTGTTGTTTGAAAACAATATTTGCTTCCGCTGTTATTTTAAAGTTAAAATTATTTACATGTTTATTTTATAAATTGGGCAAGTTATTTATTTATTTAGAAAATTTTTAATAATTCCGCAAAATTATGAATACGAAATACGGGCCTTGTCAGTTGGTATCAGAGCCTATGATCTTGTAAAGGGTTGTACTACTACTGCTCTCGAGAAGCTCATGAAGTCACGCCTTCGGTCTGTAAGTTTTACGTTCACGCACTTTGTTTAAAGCATGAAATATTTTAACAGCATGTTTTCATGAAATATTTTACGTTCAGATATTGATTATGCAGTATTTATTTAAATTTAAAGAAATAATGTAATTATGCATGTTGGTTACGTTTGGAATTGAAAATGTCTAAGAATTCGAATATTGGGCTTTAGGAGAAGTTGAAAATGATTTGACTATATTAATTTTTTTGGTCAGTAGTACTGATGTCTTCCTTATGGGTCATAAGTTAATCTTGAAAATTATGAATGCTTTTGGGACTTGTAGAATTTCTAAGAAATTATTAATGGTTCTTGGTTGCTAGTCGAGTAAATTTTTGAGGATTTCATATAAGTAATAGCGATTCGAAGACTACGACAATCTTTAGGATTATAAATGTACAATTTGAGGATTTTAAGTATCTATGGAAATGTAAGATTAATTATGAGAATTTATTTAGGATACATGCTCTACCTAGTTAGATTTAAGGATGGAATTGCATGAATTGAGAATTTTAGGGACCTAATTGTAATAACTAATAATTTGAGGACCTAAGTAAAAAAAAAATTCTAAGGGACTATTTTAGAATTTACCAAATTTTGGGATTAAATTTCGAGTTCGAGAATCTAAAAGTTTAATGAGGTAAAGATGGAAAATTTTATGGGGACAATGATGCAAATTTCGAAGAGTTGTAGGGCCAAAATGTAAATTGGGAGAACTATAAGGGTCATGTTGCAATTTTCAAAATTTTAAGGATTAAATGCGAACTTTTGAGGAACACTTGGGATTTTAAGTATTTATAGAAATGTAAGACGTGTTATGGGAATTAATTTTGGGTATAATAAACTTAAGACTATTGAACCTTATGATACGGGAAATCTATAAAATGAAATTGGGAATACTGAGGACTCATGGGTAATTGTGGAATTTTCGAGATTTAGGGAAAAAATTGGATGATATTCGAGGAAAGTAAGAATTAATTTTGAAATCTTAGGAAATTTGAGAACTTATCTAGTAGTAAGTGAGAATTGAACGGTTTAAATGGTAGGAATTTTCGGTTATTTAGGCTCGAAGAAAATATAGAATATTTAGATATTGGGATTATAATGTTATAATGAATGGTAACCAAGGACATTGTAGGATGAATCAATCTTAGGCATGAAAATTTAAGCGTTAGTGAAATCATGTTGTGGCAAATTAAGGATTTAAAGTGATGCCGATTTAAGGTAAATTTGATCGGTTAGTTAAGTTATAAGGATAAACATTGAGTTAGTAAATTTTTGGGAACATAAGTTTGATGTGTCACAAGTTTTAGTCATGATCTTAACATTTAATATTATACTTTGTGAGAATTTAAAATTTTTAGGAAAGTTGGGTACGATGATGGTTAGTATAATTGGTAGACGCACGTAAGAGGTAAGGTAGACACTTTGTCTTGAGAGATTTTGGAAGTCATTAACAAACTTGGGACTAAACGGATATGCGTATTGGAATTATTTTATTCAAAGCTATTTGGATTAGGTAAGTTTGAATTTCAAATTTATGGGATATTTGTTCATACGGAAATTTTGAGTGAAATAAAAACAAAAGGGAATTAGTTGTGTTCAATATAAGTTATCAATTGATGAATATTAAGATTTTTATCAAGTAAGGAATCTAAAAGCGTGATATGGGGATTCTAGAATTCGATGGGTTATAAGTGAAATTGATTTATTAGAGTTAGTCTAATGCTACCAAGGGTTAACTTATTAAGTTTTATACGCTAGTATTAATTAAGCATTAAGAATACGTAAGGGTGCGACGTTCGCTTCAATAAGGAAAGTTCCAAGGTCTTAGGTCTCAACTTTATTCTAATTGAAAAGGAAATAGTTTAAGCATGTAATTTGTGCTAGAATAATTTTATTATTTAGGTGGAAGATCGGTATCGTATATTATGGGTTTTATGGATTAAGACCACTCGAACTTAAGATTTGCAACAACGTTATATTGGGATGCACTTCTAAATAGTTAGGTTAAGTAAGTTTGGAGCGGTAAGATAAAGATTCGATTCAAGGATCTTAGTCTAATATTATTATGGGGTTGAGATAAGGTTTAAACTTTTAGGTGTTTTACTAAGACCTCCTAAGTCGAACTGCATGAATGCCAATATTTGGACTTGAAGCTTTAACATATCTTGAATTCAATAAAGTTAAGAAGGGATGCTGTTAAGATTTCAATATTGAAATATAATAGGTCAATGAACATCTTGGGTATATTATAAGGAAAGTAAGGCGTGTTAAATTTGGACATCCACCTCTAGTATGAGGAATTGCGGGATAAGTCAAAATTCGGGGCTATAGTTGAATAGAACTACGTTACCATAAGTTGTTTTAAGTTGCGATTCACAAACGAGGATTTTGGTAGACAAATTTATTTAGGAAACGTAAGGACAACTTAATATTTATCTTATCAGAGTAGCGCATCGGAAGCGTGGATTATTAGGATTCTAGAATTAAGAGTCTAAAATTTTTGTTTATCAAGGATAAGCGAATTTCGGGGACGAAATTTCTTTTAAGGGAGGGAGAGTTGTAGAACCCGAAAAATCAGATTACGTATAAGCCATGCATAATTGCTATTATTCAAATTAAAAATGAATTTTTATAAATATATGAAGTGTTTGGTTTATTTTAATAAATTTTAAGTCATGATTATTTATTTTAAAAGTAGATGTTTAGTTTTATCTTTTCAGGATAAATACGCGAGGCCGGACTGGAGTTTGGAGATTTAATATAAGATTAATAATAAGAAAATATTCCTAAATTTAATCTAAGTCAAGAAATAATTTAATTTACAGAAAAAGAATGTTTTAGGATTTATTAAAATTAGTTGGAACCAAGTTATTAAATAAATTCTTTTAGGTTCAATATTTAATTAAAGCTAAAAATTAAAATGTGTAAACAATTGGGGAAGAATTAATTTAGGCTTAATATATTTAAGAAATTAAACATAACATTTAAATACTTAAATTTTAAGTCAAGCATGCCATGCAATATTCTATTCTAAATTAATTTGTCATTCATTAAAAATATATATAATGAGTGTATTAAACCTTAAGAATTTAAAATGCAAGATTAAAACACTATTATACCATGCAAGAAGTAGTAATAATATTTGGTTAAGACAATTCAAAAATTGTAGTAAACCTCATTCAAATTTACCACTAAATGGTTTT
>NC_133318.1:11713932-11727708 GCF_012295235.1 Primulina huaijiensis
AATGACAGCAATATTTTCCATAGCTGCAGAAATATGTCACAGTTTTGTTTCTTGGATGATTAGGGTGTGTGTTCTGATCATGGCTGTCCAAGGGACTGTAGCCATGGTTAGAACCCTTCCTTATCATGTCTAGGACGTGACCAAATCATCTTTTCAAAGCTTGTTTCATGGGTCCCTCAAATTTTTGCCACAACTTGACAAGTGCTCTTCAGTTTTAAAAATCTGATTTTTGGTGTGAGTATATTTCAGTTTTGAGAGGTTGGATGAATTGTGGTTGGCTCCTAGCCCGTAGCCATGGTTCATACAACACTCCATCATGTCTAGATCAAGCCATGGTCAATCAAATGATCACTGGAACGACACAAGACAATAGAACAATTCAATACATCTCACTGCACAGAATTTTGTGTCCTCGGTTGAAGCTTGGTAATGTCCTGAGTTTTTGCTTGGATTGTGGTTGGCTTTTAGCCCTTAGCCATGGTCCAAGCCATGCCTTAGGATGGTGGTAAGAGTCTCTGGGCGATGGTTCAAGCCAAGGGCCATTATTTTCAGTGTTTACTTCACATATACTCAACCTGCCACTGCTGCATTTTGACAGCAACTATGAGTTCGGTTCATGAGGTTGGTTTGAGTTCTTGGTTGGCTTTTAGCCCATGGCCTTGGACTGGACACTACCTTAATGAGTTAGAAAGTCGTGTTTTTGTCCGTTCGCGATTTGGTCGAGTTTAGAGGTCGTACGAAAATTTACGGTAAAAGGTGCCAAAATGACTCTCGAAAGAGTGTTTTATGTTTTTGAGTTCCATTCACCTATTTTCATGTTTTACAGTCCTTGTGCATATTTTTCAGTATGCTTGGGGTATTTTTAATCATGGTTAAATGTCGGTTTAATGTTGGTTCGGGTTGGGACATGCCATGATTAAAAATCAAGTTGTTGGTCCGAATCGTCTCGTTTTTGGTTCAATTGTCAAGTTTTGGGCAAGTTAAGATTTATTGCATGTGTCACATATTAGTAGTAAATCGCAGCAAGCCTGGGAACGATCCAACTCATCCGGTAAAAATAAGGTTATAGTTATATTACGTGCATAAATATATAAAATGTTTATTTTTGAGATATATGCGATATGTCTTGTGGCCACCTTACGCTTATGGGTTTGGAAGTCGGTAGGCGCAACCGAGGACCTCTCCACCCGGTGACTTACGACCGGTTTATGATTATGTATGGGTATAGACATCCAGTCCAAGGGGCTGTGATTGATCTCTACCGCCCAGTATACTGTGGTTTAGTCTGATCAGGCGCTTACGTTATGTTTTGGGCCACTTGCTTAGAAACATTATCTCTACCAGAAAATTATGATATGACATGACAGAACTCTATTGAGCAAAGCTTTTACGTATGATTTTCAGATATGCACGTAGTTATAATTATTCATGATACGATTTTCACCATGCGCTTTACGATACTATATTTTTACGTTGCATGCGATTTTATGATATATTTACTTGTTATTCACGATATATACATGTTGAGTCTTTAGACTCACTAGACTTGATTGTTGTAGGTACTGATGAGGTCGAGACGGAGGGCGTAGACCAGTGAGCGATCTTGTGGCAGCAGTAGTAAACCCGAGGACCTCATGTTTTAATTTATGCACCTTTTATTATTCAAACTCAGTTTTAATACGTTGGATTATTTTTAAATTGNGTACGAAATACGGGCCTTTACAATCACAATTGAGTAGAGAGAAAATTTTATAAAGTGTGTAGTTTAATATATTTGTGAGTGTGAGATTTTTGCTTTTTACCTCCATATTTTTCCAAGCTCCAAAATACAAGAAAAAGGTAACAATATTCAAAAGTAAGAATATTTATTTTGTTGTTTATTTATTTTTATTGTGTATATATTTAAATCTATAATATCAAGTTATTATATAAAAAGAGTCTATGACACCTCATTATAATAACGTGGTGTGATTATATTATTACATTGCTTATATAATTTATTGTGTTATTGTTTATTTATTGTATATATATTTGAATAATATCATTTTATTATATAAAAGGAGTCTATGACACCTCTTCATAATAACGTGATGTGATTATTTCACCGTTTGTATATTGTGTTATATAATAATTATATATATATATTTGTATAATGTCACAGTATTATATAAAAGGAGTCTATGTGTAGAACCCGTAACTTGGACTGCGTATAAGCCATGCATAATTTCTAGTATTTAAATTAAAATGATTTTTATTGCATGAGTAAATTATTTTCTTTAAATTTATTTATCTTACGTAGTAGTTTAATTGTCACCTTTTCAGTTAAATAAGTGAGGCCAGACTGGAGATGGAGTATTGAGATAAGTTAATAAAGACTTATTTAAGAAGTGGTAATTTAGCATGTTAGTAAATATAATTTAAAAAGTTGGCATGCATGCAAGTTATTAAATTTCTTTGGTATTTTATTAAATTCTTTTAAAGCATAAAATGCATGTTTATTTTATTAATTTGTGTTTAATTATTTTCATGAATTTTAGGCATAATTATTGCATGATAGGGATTTATTTCATGAATTTTATCAGTTCATGCATTAGGATTTCTAGATGCATTTCACGCTCGAACAAGGATCGGAGACCGGAGAATTTTCAGGAAAATTATTTTTATTACACGATTAATTTTTATTAATTAATATAAGATGTTTTGAAAGTATTTTTCAAGAATTGGGTTTTATTGGGTATTTTTACCCGCAGGGTTTTAATTTTTAACAGTACGCAAATTTTAGCGAATCGGGGAACTTTTTGAAGGTTCGGCTAATATTTTCGAAAACTTTTCAACACGAAATATTTTTCGGGAGTGTGTTTGTATTTAATGGGCCTATTTTTAAGCTTATTGGACTTAAAATTTTTTTTATTTTAATTGAGGCTCATTAGTACACAATTTAATTAACCTAAACTACACTTAGACTAAACCTAAACCTACCCTACACCAATTATTCTATACCAACCGATACCGTCTCCCTTCCCCAATAAATCCTCTCGGTTTTCAGCTCCTTTTCACAGCAAAAGCTTCGGCCATGGTTGTTCTTGCAAAAGAAAATTTCACCCGGGTCTCCATTTGCTTCGTTTTGGTTCTTCCTCTCATCAAGGCACGCAAGTATTCTCCTTCTTGTATCATTCATGCCATAGGTAGGTTAAATGTGTTTTATGTCATGTAAAAGCCTTCGATCTATCAGCTGCACGCAAATAATTATCATTTTGTTTCGTTTATGTATTTCCATCTTTCACCACTCACGTTTTTCTCAGTTCTTGGTGCAAGGGCCTGCGGTTCTTGAGTGTCTAGAGGCTGCTGGTGGTGTTAAGTTGCTGTCATGGGATTTAGAAAATTTGCTGGACGCATCCGAGTGAAGGGACGTGATGTGGGTTCTTCGGGAGTGGCTCAATCTTTGGTGTGTCAGCGTCCAGGGTTCAACCAGCACTACAGGGACTTCGCTGAGGCTTAGACAGACCCTGGTGGGTCTGATACAAGTTTTGGAAGGGCTCGGCTAGTGCTGGAACTGTCCCAAGCGCTGTGGATTGAGGAGGTAGAGGCTTGGCTCAGTTGAGACGTTTTGGTGTGATTAGCGGGTTGAAGGGGCTGCGGCTTGCATGGGATGATTTGCGTGGGTTCAGTAGGTGCACGGGAGTCCTAGGGTGGCCTAGGTAAGGTGGAGTTGAGGCTTGATCCGTCGGTGGTGAGCTAGGATGTGAGTTGGAGAAGAAAAGGGAATAGGGTACAAGAATGGGGTAGGGTCGAAATTATGTCATTTTCTGGAACCATCAGCCGTGGGTTTAAGGGTCTAAAAATTAATATTTTAGGACCATTATAGTGTTTTTAAGGCATGCTAAAAAGTTGGGAAAATTTTGGTTAAGTTTCGAGTCGATTCGGGTTAAAACCGAGACTCCGGTCCAAATTTTAAAACAATTCGGTCAAGTTATGAAATAAGCTCGAGTTTACGTCTAGGGACACTTTTAAAAATGTTTTGGGACATTTTAAGGAGTTTGGTAATCTTTTGGTTAATTTTAGAGGTTCAGGTGTGAAACGATAATTTTTGGGTTTCCAGGGGCAAAATGACCTGCAAAATGGTCATTTTGCCCCCGGGGTGAGATTTTGGTCATGGCAGCGCCCTAAGCACAAATCATGATATTATTAAATGTTCATGCATCATGTTTACGATTTTTTTTGCTATTATAATAATTATGGCGCATGCTTGGTATAAAGGAATTAAGAGAGAAAAAGTAAGAAAGTGAAGAGCACTCCGTCTCCGCCGCGCCGCGTCATTATTTCGTTTGTTTTCTGGCAAAACAAACCAAGGCATGTTTATATCTTCTTTCACTCTTCAATCAAGCCATATAGGTATTTTTAAATATCGCAAGTACATGATTTTAAAGCAAGAAAATCGAAATTGTTCATATTCAATTATGTTATTTAATTATATTACGTGCAAAATATTCATTTTGAGATTTATGCGATATTGCTTGTGGTCACTTTACTATCATGGGATTATTACTTCACCCGGTCGCCAGTTACCGGTCAGTTCAGTTTTGTACCACCCGGTCGCCAGTTACCGGTCAGTTCAGTTCAGGGGCCACTTGCGTAGACCATAATCTCACCAGAAAATTATTACATGCTATTTCATTACAGGGCTCCAAGGAGCAAACATTTTCACCATGATTTTCAGTTCAGTTATGCACGTATTATAATTAATCATGACACGATATTTTACGTTATGCCTCACGACATGATATTTTCACTTGCATGAAATTTTATTATTTATTTACTCGTTATTTACGATATATGCATGCTGAGTCTTTAGACTCACTAGACTTGATTGTTGTAGGTACCGATGATGCAGGGACCGAGGGCGGGGACCAGTGAGCTAGCTTGGGTCGGCAGTAGTTGAACCCGAGAACCTCATGCTTTTAGCATTTACTATTTTGACTCAAACAAATTTCTTCGTTGTTGAATTGTTTTAAATTATTATCTTGCAAACAAACATTTACTTCCACTGTTATTTTGAATGGTTAAACTTTTATCAATTATTTATTTATGAATGATACATTTTAATTAATTAAAAAGAAAAATTTTAAATTTTCCTCAAATTTTCAAGTACGTATTTAGAGGCCTCTACAGCTGGTATCAGAGCCTATGTTCTTGTAAATGGTTGTACTACTACTGACCACGAGAAGCTCATCACGTCTTCGGTCTGTAAGTTTTACATTCATGCATTTTATTTAAAGCCGGAATTATTTTAACTGCATGTTCTCATGAAGTTTTTTTACGTTTAGATTTTAATCGTTCAATATTTATTTACATTTAAATAAATTATGGAATTATGCATGTTGGTTACGTATGGGTTATTTATGGAACAGTATGCCTCCTAGACGCCAAGTTTGACGCCCGAGAGGTGATGATGAGCCTTGTCATGAGGACAGGGAGGAGCAGAGACAGGAAGGGAACGGACCTCCACCCCCTCCACCAAATATGAATGCCTAGATGCTAGCTGGTATGACTCAGTTCTTCGCACAGTTTACGGGGAACAATGCTGTGGCGACCAGGCCAATAGGGCCTGAGGCTGTCTACGAGAGATTCATGAAGATGTGTCCTAAGGAGTTTTCAGGGACGACAGTCCCCATGATTGCCGAGGGCTGGATCAAGTCCCTTGAAGTTATCTTCGAGTTCATGGAGCTTGGAGATGCAGACAGAGTCCGGTGTGCCAGCTACTTATTCGGAGGAGATGCCCGCTTATGGTGGGAAAGAGCATCAGTAGCCCTGAACTTGGCTACGCTGAGTTGGACACGCTTCACGGAGGTATTTTACTCCAAATATTTTACTGATGAGGTGCGTTCGCGTTTGACCAGGGAGTTTATGACCCTGAGGCAGGGAGAGCTGACTGTTACGGAATTCATCCGTAAGTTTGAGAGGGGCTGTCACTTTGTGCCCTTGATTGCGAATGATGCGGGTGCCAAGCTGAGGCACTTTCTTGATGGACTGCGGCCGATCTTACGCCGCGATGTTAGGGTTGCTGGCCCTACTACTTTTGAAGTTGCCGTTTCTAGAGCTCTTGCCGAAGAGCAATATCTGATTGACATTGAGAGGGATCACTTGGGTAAGCGACCAGTCCAGATACCACACTGCGCTCCTCCTCAGCAGCATCAGCAGCAGAATAAGAGGCCTTTCCACGGCCCACCCAGAAATCGCGGTCAGCAGCTGCAGCGGGGACGCGCAGTCCCTAAGACCTTTGAGCAACCAATCTGTCCCAAGTGCACTCGCCGCCATGCTGGAGTATGTATGTATGGCTCAGGGAAGTGTTACAAGTGTGGTAGCCTAGACCACGTGCTGACGCAATGCCCTCAGAGGAACCTGCCTACCCAAGGCAGGGTGTTTGCTCTCCATGCAGCGGAGACGAACCCGGAGACCATGCTTTTGACAGGTTCCTTTAAGCTTTAAATTAATATTTGAATTTCAATGTTTCGGGAATCGAGATTAAGATTTTGAACTTAGAAATTGCGATAGGATTGCATGCTCTACTCAATATTGTTTTGGGGAAACTAGGCTAGAAGAACTGTGACCTTCGCATGTCTATAAGTTAGTCCTTGTAAGTATTGGGTTAGCATGATATTCCAACCTTTCAGGGAGAATTTTTATAGTCCGTTCCGCTACGAAAGCCTTGATAGATTCAGGGGCTCCCCATTCGTTCATCTCAGAGGTCTTTGCGAATTTCCTCAAACTTAAGACCATCGGGCTTGATACAGCGTTTTTAGTGGTATTACCCTCTGGAGAGGAGATGACAGCTACAAATGTGATCCGAGACATAGACCTCGAGATCCATGGCAATCTTGTTTATGCGGATCTTATTGTATTGCCGATGCCAGAGTTTGACATCATTCTGGGAATGGATTGGCTACTGAGGAACAGAGTTTTGATCGACTTCCCGCGGAGATCTGTTCTAGTCCAACCGCCAGGGATGGAGCAATTCTTATTTGAACCAGACAGGTACTTTCCTTTACCGCGCATTATACCTTGTGTCCAGGCTAGGAAGCTCATGCGTAGAGGGTGTCTGGCATTTTTAACGACTTTCATATCAGTTCCCGAGGCACCCAGTCAGTCAGCCTCAAATGTCCCAGTTGTCAGGGATTTCCTAGACGTTTTTCCAGATGACGTCTCTGGTTTGCCACCTGTGCGAGAGGTGGAATTTTCTATTGAGCTTATGCCGTGTACCGCACCGATATCAAAAGCACCGTACCGATTAGCACCGACAGAGATGGCAGAACTCAAGAAGCAGATTCAGGAACTTCTTGACAAGGAGTTCACCCGCCCGAGTTGTTCACCATGGGGCGCGCCAGTTTTGTTTGTGAAGAAGAAAGATGGCTCGATGAGGCTCTGCATTAACTACCGGGAATTGAACAGGGTTACAGTGAAAAACAAATACTCACGCCCGCGGATTGAGGATTTATTTGATCAGTTGCAGGGAGCTTCAGTATTCTCCAATATTGATCTGCGTTCTGGTTATCACCAGTTGAGGGTGAAAGACGCCGATGTTTCGAAGACTGCTTTCAGGACTCGTTATGGCCACTACGAGTTCCTTGTGATGCCGTTCGGTTTGATGAATGCGCCAGCGATCTTCATGGATATCATGAATCGCATATTTCAGCCGTATCTTGATCAGTTCGTGATAGTATTCATAGACGACATTTTTGTCTACTCAAAGAATCACGAGGATCACAGCAGACACCTGACCACAGTGTTGTAGACCTTGAAGAAGCACAAGTTATTTGCCAAGTTCAGTAAGTGCGAATTCTGGTTAGAGAAGGTGGCATTCTTAGGCCACATTGTTTCTAGCAGCGGTATTGAGGTAGACCCGGCAAAAGTTGCAGCAGTCAGAGATTGGGTTGTGCCGCAGAATGCATCTGAGATCCGCAGTTTTCTTGGGTTAGCAGAATATTATCGGAAATTCATTAAGGGATTCTCCTCTATTGCCGTTCCACTCACATCATTGACTAAGAAGAATGCTAAATTTGTGTGGAGCGAGAAGTGTCAGAAGAGCTTCGATACTTTGAAGCAAGCTCTTATCTCAGCACCAGTTTTGGCTATGCCGTCAGGGCCCGGAGATTTTGTCCTGTATACCGATGCTTCGAAGCTCGGTCTTGACGCAGTGTTGATGCAGCATGGGAAGGTGATAGCATATGCTTCTCGACAGTTGAAGACTCATGAGCAGAATTACCCTACCCATGATCTAGAGTTGGCAGCCGTTGTATTTGCTTTGAAGATTTGGAGGCATTATTTGTATGAAGAGAAGTGCCAGATCTTTACCGACGATAAGAGCCTCAAGTACTTCTTTACGCAGAAAGAGCTGAATATGCGTCAGAGGCGGTGGTTGGAGCTTGTGAAAGATTATGATTGTCACATTAGCTACCACCCGGGTAAGGCTAATGTAGTCACGAATGCATTGAGCAGGAAAATTGCAGTGATGGCCCATCTGACGATTCAGAGGCCTCTTCAGTCTGAGATGCAGAGGTTTGATCTTGAGGCATATCCTCAAGGTAGAGTACCCCGTCTATCTACATTGACTATCCAGTCTTCTTTCAATGACCGTATTCGCAGTAGTCAGCCAGCAGATGAGCAGTTGGCAAGGTGGAAACAGAGAGATGAGGCCAAGGACAGTGTCTTGTATACAGTTAGTGACGGTATTGTCAGATATCGAGACAGGATATGGGTTCCTAGCTGTGATTATATCCGATCAGATATTCTATCAGAGGCCCATATGTCGCCGTACTCGATTCATCCAGGGAGTACGAAGATGTACAAAGACTTGCAGTTATTGTACTGGTGGCCAGGAATGAAGAAGGATATCAGACGTTTCCTATCCGAGTGTCTGACTTGTCAGTTAGTGTAGGTAGAGCATCAGAGACCAGCGGGTTTGCTCAAGCCTCTCCCTATTCCCGAGTGGAAGGGGGAGAATGTTACCATGGATTTCGTGACCGGATTACCAAAGTCAGTCAGAGGATCAAATGCTATCTGGGTGATTGTCGATCGTCTTACCAAATCAGCGCACTTCTTGCCTATCAAGACGACTTTTACCATGGTTCAGTATGCAGAGTTGTATATCCGGGAGATAGTCCGACTTCATGGTATTCCAGTTTCTATCGTATCTGACAGAGACCCCAGATTTACTTCCTCGTTTTTGAAGAGTTTGCATTCGACGATGGGTACGAAGTTGCTGTTCAGCACAACTTTCCACCCTCAGACAGATGGGCAGTCGGAGCGAGTTATTCAGATTTTGGAGGATCTTCTCCGTGCTTGTGTTATCTATTTCTCCGGGAGTTGGGAGTCAAACTTGCCATTAGTGGAGTTCACCTATAACAACAGCTTTCAGTCGTCTATAGGAATGGCTCCGTATGAAGCATTGTATGGTCGCAAGTGTAGATCTCCTGTTCATTGGGATGAGGTAGGAGAGAGAGCCGAGCTGGGTCCAGAGATTATTCAGCAGACTGTCGATGTAGTAGCCCAGATCCGTGACAGGATGAAGACTGCTCAGAGTCGACAGAAGAGTTATGCGGACCAGCGGAGGAGAGATCTAGAGTTCGCAGTGGGCGACCATGTCTTTGTGAAAGTGGCACCTATGAAAGGTGTCATGCGATTTGGAAAGAAAGGGAAGCTCAGTCTGAGATTCATTGGACCGTTTGAGATCCTCGACAGAGTTGGGACGCTAGCTTATCGTGTTGCTCTTCCGCCGAATCTGGCCGGAGTACACAATGTGTTCCACGTCTCTATGCTGAGGAAGTATATGGCAAATCTTTCGCATGTTCTGAACTTCGAGCCGTTGCAGCTTACTCCAAACCTGTCTTATGAGGAGAGACCAGTACAGATCTTAGACAGACAGGAAAAGAAGCTTCGGAACAAAATGGTACAGCGAGTCAAAGTCAAATGGCTTAACCATTCAGAGGAGGAAGCTACGTGGGAATCTGAACCAGAGATGAGGAGTCGGTACCCAGAGCTATTCGGTGAGTTTTAATTTCGAGGACGAAATTTCTTTTAAGGGGGGAGGATTGTAGAACCCGTAACTTGGACTGCGTATAAGCCATGCATAATTTCTAGTATTTAAATTAAAATGATTTTTATTGCATGAGTAAATTCTTTTCTTTAAATTTATTTATCTTACGTAGTAGTTTAATTGTCACATTTTCAGTTAAATAAGTGAGGCCGGACTGGAGATGGAGTATTGAGATAAGTTAATAAAGACTTATTTAAGAAGTGGTAATTTAGCATGTTAGTAAATATAATTTAAAAAGTTGGCATGCATGCAAGTTATTAAATTTCTTTGGTATTTTATTAAATTCTTTTAAAGCATAAAATGCATGTTTATTTTATTAATTTGTGTTTAATTATTTAAATGAATTTTAGGCATAATTATTGCATGATAGGGATTTATTTCATGAATTTTATCAGTTCATGCATTAGGATTTCTAGATGCATTTCACGCTCGAACGAGGATCGGAGACCGGAGAATTTTCAGGAAAATTATTTTTATTACACGATTAATTTTTATTAATTAATATAAGATGTTTTGAAGGTATTTTTCAAGAATTAGGATTTATTGGGTATTTTTACCCGCAGGGTTTTAATTTTTAACGGTATGCAAATTTTAGCGAATCGGGGAACTTTTTGAAGGTTCGGCTAATATTTTCAAAAACTTTTCAACACGAAATATTTTTCGGGAGTGTGTTTGGATTTAATGGGCCTATTTTTAAGCTTATTGGACTTAAATTTTTTTTTTTATTTTAATTGAGGCTCATTAGTACACAATTTAATTAACCTAAACTACACTTAGACTAAACCTAAACCTACCCTACACCAATTATTCTATACCAACCGATACCCTCTCCCTTCCCCAATAAATCCTCTTGGTTTTCAGCTCCTTTTCACAACAAAAGCTTCGGCCATGGTTGTTCTTGCAAAAGAAAATTTCACCCGGGTCTCCATCTGCTTCGTTTTGGTTCTTCCTCTCATCAAGGCACGCAAGTATTCTCCTTCTTGTATCATTCACGCCATATGTAGGTTAAATGTGTGTTATGTTATGTAAAAGCCTTCGATCTATCAGCTGCACGCAAATAATTATCATTTTGTTTCGTTTATGTATTTCCATCTTTCACCACTCACGTTTTTCTCAGTTCTTGGTGCAAGGGGCTGCGGTTCTTGAGTGTCTAGAGGCTGCTGATGGTGTTACGTTGCTGTCATGGGATTTAGAAAATTTTCTGGACGCATCCGAGTGAAGGGACGTGAGGTGGGTTCTTCGGGGGTGGCTCATTCTTTGGTGTGTCAGCGTCCAGGGTTCAACCAGCACTACAGGGACTTCGCTGAGGCTTAGACCAGACCCTGGTGGGTCTGATACAAGTCTTGGAAGGGATCGGCTAGTGCTGGAACCGTCCCAAGCGCTGTGGATCGAGGAGGTAGAGGCTTGGCTCAGTTGAGACGTTTTGGTGTGATTAGCGGATTGAAGGGGCTGCGGCTTGCATGGGATGATTTGCGTGGGTTCAGTAGGTTCACGGGAGTCCTAGGGTGGCATAGGTAAGGTGGAGTTGAGGCTTGATCCGTCGGTGGTGAGCTAGGATGTGAGTTGGAGAAGAAAAGAGAATAGGGTACAAGAATGGGGTAGGGTCGAAATTTATGTCGTTTTCTGGAACCATCAGCCGTGGGTTTAAGGGTCTAAAAATTAATATTTTAGGACCATTATAGTGTTTTTAAGGCATCATAAAAAGTTGAGAAAGTTTTGGTTAAGTTTCGAGTCGATTCGGGTTAAAACCGGGACTCCGGTCCAAATTTTAAAACAATTCGATTAAGTTATGAAATAAGCCCGAGTTTACGTCTAGAGACGCTTTTAAAAATGTTTTGGGACATTTTAAGGAGTTTGGTAATCTTTGGGTCAATTTTAGAGGTTCATGTGTGAAACGATAATTTTTGGGTTTCCACACCCGGGGTGAGATTTTGGTCATGGCAGCGCCCTAAGCACAAATCATGATATTTTTAAATGTTCATGCATCATGTTTACGATTTTTTTCGCTATTATAATAATTATGGTGCATGCTTGGTTTAAAGGAATTAAGAGAGAAAAAGTAAGAAAGTGAAGAGCACTCCGTCTCCGCCGCGCCGCGTCGTTATTTCGTTTGTTTTCTGGCAAAACAAACCAAGGCATGTTTATATCTTCTTTCACTCTTCAATCAAGCCATATAGGTATTTTTAAATATCGCAAGTACATGATTTTAATGCAAGAAAATCGAAATTGTTCATATTCAATTATGTTATTTAATTATATTACGTGCAAAATATTCATTTTGAGATTTATGCGATATTGCTTGTGGTCACTTTACTATCATGGGATTATTACTTCACCCGGTCGCCAGTTACCGGTCAGTTTAGTTTTGTACTACCCGATCGCCAGTTACCGGTCAGTTTAGTTCAGTTCATGGGCCACTTGCGTAGACCATAATCTCACCAGAAAATTATTACATGCTATTTCATTACAGGGCTCCATGGAGCAAACATTTTCACCATGATTTTCAGTTCAGTTATGCACGTATTATAATTAACCATGACACGATATTTTACGTTATGCCTAACGATCTGATATTTTCACTTGCATGAAATTTTATTATTTATTTACTCGTTATTTACGATATATGCATGCTGAGTCTTTAGACTTACTAGACTTGATTGTTGTAGGTACCGATGATGCAGGGACCGAGGGCGGGGACCAGTGAGCTAGCTTGGGTCGGCAGTAGTGGATCCCGAAGACCTCATGTTTTTAGCATTTACTATTTTGACTCAAACAAATTCTTCGTTGTTGAATTGTTTTAAATTATTATCTTGCAAACAAACATTTACTTCCGCTGCTATTTTGAATGGTTAAACTTTTATCAGTTATTTATTTATGAATGATGCATTTTAATTAATTAAAAAGAAAAATTTTAAATTTTCCGCAAATTTTCAAGTACGTATTTAGATGCCTCTACACTATGACACCTCATTATAATATTGTGATGTGATATACATAATCATTTAAACATGATTAACATTATATATATATCATATTATTACCATAAAATTGTTAGAGTAGGTGCACGTCGAGCCAAGTGTTCACAATGAAACTCTATGTATAAGCAATCTTTATTTTAATAATATTTGAAATTATTGTTTTGGCACATCTTTATCTATATACCCATGCTAGTTGCATAGATAAAGCCCTTGAATATACAAATAGTAGAAAGAATATGAGATGCTCATATGATGAGTATCATGAAACTCATATTTGGAATACTGTATATTCTAAACGGTTCCTAGTCGATTCAGCCGCCGCTAAGAAGGATATAGGCCGCTCGAGCTTGAGACTAGTATCTGCGATGTGAGTACCATGTTTCATTGGTAGGGGACATTGTGATGTCCGAGCATGCAGATAGGTGCTCCTGGTAGAGTGCACTGAACAACCCTCCATTAAAGGACTTTCCAAGTGGTTCTCACTTATCGAGTGGAAAAGTCCTAGTTTATGGTTGTACACCATTAGTCCTTATGACCCGGGACAACATTGAGACTCTATGTGCTAGAATTACACTTTGACTTGTTTACCGACTCTCATGGGGTCATCAGGTGGCAAGGTTGGGTGTTCTGTCGAAACATATAGGAGTCGATGCATTGTAGTCGGGGATTCACCGCTTACCTACGGGTATGGATATCCTATGTGTTTTT
>NC_133318.1:11728215-11749831 GCF_012295235.1 Primulina huaijiensis
ATATTGAGTCTTGTAGAGCTCAATTTAAATAAATTATTTAAACTAGTGGACTTGAGTAAATTCAAGTAATGTTTAATTAGTCTCAAATATGTTTGAGATAATTAAATTAAGTCCATGGATTTTTAATTGTTAAAAATCAAATAAGATTTGCATGCATGTGAGGTGAAAGGTTGGGAGACAACTTTTTGTATAACCAAGGCTTGGCATGCAACTTTTTTACTTTAACTTTTCCCACAACCAAAAAAATGTCTCTCCTTCTCTCCTAGCATGAATAGTGGCCGAAAATACTATTCATTCTCTCCATTTTTTTGTTCTTCAATGGTTGGAGAAAACACTCACTTCTCAAAGAAAAATCCTCATATTTTTCTAGTGCAAAATATGAGGGGATCTACCTAGTTGGTGGTGGGCTTAATAGTTGAGCAAGGAGGGCTCAAAGGAAGCTTGAAGATAGTTTCTACCATTGAAGAGCTAAGGTGTTTACACCTTAGTTGGAGCCATACATCACTCCTTTGAGATTGAAAGGTATATCTCTCAAACACCCTATGTATGACATGTGTTTGTTTTGTATTTGCTACACAAATGTGAGGTGGCCGAAAATTTCCATGCTGAAATTTAAAATTTTAACTTCCGTTGCGCTTTCGGTCACCGTAACCGATCCCCTTTCAAAAATTTACATATACATACATTTAATTTTGTAGGATTTTGTAACGGTCATAAACGGCTAGTTTTTACTCTATAAATATGAATTTATAAACACATTCAATAACTCCAAACTTACTCTTCCTCCCTAAAAATTTTCTTCATCGAAATTTTCGAAGAAGAAGAAGATGGTTCTCTCAAGGTTATTTTATATAATTATTTTGGTTATTCTACTCACTAGTATTATATTTATCGGAGAATATCAGCCTCGCTTTTTATCTTTATTTTTAATAATGATTGTACTTATAATTTATCCGTTACTTTTTATTGTCATATTAATAAATTTAGATCTTAACTAATAAAATGCATTGTTATTTTTATAGTACCACCATGTCAAATTTGACAAAGCTCGAATTTGTTGCCCTCGAAATTACGAGAAAACTTATATGCCATGAACTCTAGATGTAGAAATGCATCTTGAGTCATTGGGTCTAAGTGAGACCATTAAAAATGGTATCTCATCATCACCAAAAAAAGGAAAAGCTATCATATTTTTTGCGTCGACATCTTGATGAAGGATAAAAATGTGAATATCTAATTGAAAAAGATTTCATGGCTTTATGGAAAGGATTGAAAGAAAGATTTGAACATATAAGAGAAGTTATACTTCCGACAGCACGTGATGAATGAAATACGTTAAGATTCCAAGATTTTAAGAAAGTCAGTGACTACAATTCGGCGATTTATCGGACAATTTTGCAATTAAAATTTTGTCGACACGAGGTTACGGAATCAAAAATGCTTGAAAAATATTTTTCATTTTTCGCCCTTCAAATATAAAGCTACAACAACAATATAGATTGTGTGGATTTGTGAGATATTCTGAACTTATCACATGTCTTCTTGTGGCAGAAAAGAGCAACGAGCTGTTAATGAGAAATCATCAGTCCCGGCCCACTGGATCAACAACATTTCCAGAAGTAAATGTTGTAAGTAAAAATGAATTTAAACCTGAAAACCAAAATCAAATTCAGAGACAAGGTCATGGTCGAGGTCGAGGTCGTGGTCGTGGATGTGGACGTGGAAGTGGTCGTGGTCTTGGTCGTGGCAGTGGTTTTGAAAACAATCGAGAAAGTTATTTCTATAACTCATCTCAAAAGGGCGTCACGAACCACCAACTGAAAAGGCATCATGAGAACATGAGTGTTAATGAAAATCACTCAAAATGATTTAAAAGTTCTTGTTTTAGATGCGAAACTCCAGGATATTGATCTCGTATTTGTCGAGCCCCCGAGCACCTTTGTAAGCTCTATAGAGAATCGATAAAGGGGAAAGAAAAAGAGATCAACTTCACTGAACACAGTGGTCGTTTGAGTGATTCAACTCATTTTGATGCTGCAGATTTTCTGAATGATTTCTTTGAAAATGATCAATATATTGGTGGAAGTGAAATGTAAAATATTTTATTTTTCATGTGCTTATATGCTAATATTTTATTGTATAATTATAATATAAATTATATTTTTCAATAAATTACATATGTATTGTCAGTAATTTTTTTTTCATTGCATATTTGTTTGAAGTTCGAATATGGAAACTGCTATGAACAAAGCTAAATAAGAAATTAATCTCATGGAAGTTAGCATACCTGATAGTGATATAACGCACACTATTATCTGAGATAAAACATATTTCTTGGAACTAAAACCAACAAAAACAATGATGAATACAATATCAAGTCATGTAGAATTGATAAAAGTTGTGGTAAAGCACATTTTTTGTTACCTAATGGTACAAAATTTCTGATAAATGATGCTTTGTATTCACCACAATCGAAAAGAAATTTGTTGAGTTTTAATGATATATATTCTTATGGGTATGATACTCAGACAATAAATGAAAGAAATGAGAAATATATGTGTATTATCACATATAAATCAGGAAATAAATATGTAGTTGAAAAACTGCCAATGCTCTCTTCTGGATTGCATTATACACATATAAGTCCAATTGAATCAAACATGGTAGTTTATAATTCTTCAATACTGATTAATTGGCATGATCGATTAGGACATCTTAGTTCAACAATGATACGAAGAATTATAGAAAATACATATTGTCATCCGCTGAAATACCTGAAGATCTTTCAAAATAATAAGTTTCAATGCAAAGCATGTTCTCTTGGAAAACTTATTATAAGACCATCACCAGCTAAAATCCAAACTGAATCACGCACCTATGTTTCTCGATCGTATTCAGGGTGATATTTATGGGCCAATTCATCTACCATGTTGACCATTTAGATATTTTATGGTATTAATCGATGCATCCAACAGATGGTCACATGTATATTTATTATCGATCCGGAATGTGGCATTTGCAAGATTACTTGCTAAAATAATAAAATTGCAGAATCAATTTTCCGATCATACAATCAAGAAAATTAGACTTAATAATACTGATAAATTTACTTCCTAAACTTTCAATGATTATTGTATGTCAATGAGAATCACTGTTGAGCATCATGTTGATCATGTATATATTCAAAATGGATTAGCTGAATCATTAATTAAACGTCTACAACTGATTGCTAGACCAATGATTATGAAAACAAAACTCCCTATTTCTATATGGGGACATGCAATTTTACATGCTGCTGCATTAATTCGCATAAGACCAAGTGCATATCATAAATACTCCTCATTGTAGCTTGCTTTTGGTAAAGAACCAGACATTTCTCATCTGAGAATTTTTGGATGTATGATATATGTGCCTATTGTACCGCCTCAATGAATAAAAATGTGACCGCAAAGAAACATCGGAATTTATATCGGGTATGATAGCCCATCAATCATTCAATATCTTGAGCCTCAGACATGCGACGTGTTTACAACACATTTTGTTGATTGTCATTTTAATGAGGAAATCTTCCCAATGTTAGAGGGAGAAAAAAAACATATCGAAAAAGAAATTACATGGTATACATCATCATTGTTACATCTGGATCCAAGAACTAAACAATGTGAAAAAGATGTACAAAAAATTGTGCACTTACAAAGAATAGCAAATCAAATACCAAATGCATTTGTAGACACAAAAGGGGTAACTAAATCATTTATACATGCTGTAAATACTGTTGGGATCGGTTTGGAGGAAAATTGTTGAGCTACAATAGCTCGGTTCTTGAAATATTGAACACCGATGAATTAGAGCGAGTTTGATATGAAATCAAGCGGAAAACACTCGAAATAATCCTTCGGAGAAACCGATTAAATATTTTGTAAAGCATTGAAAATATATGCAAATTGAATGAGTAAAAATATTTTGGTTGAAGTATTTTATCAAACACTTGTATGCAATATTTTTGTATTTGAAGAACACATAAAATGCTTTAACAATGCATCTTTAAAACTATAAAAATGATAAGTAAATGCAATAAACAAATAGACACAACTTTGTTTATGGATGTTCGGAGATTTCAAACACTCCTACGTCACCCCTTCTTCCTCTTGGGAAAGATCCACTAGAAGACTTTGATTTATACAACTCCTTGTACAAACTCATTCAGCTAAGACTTACACTACTGCCTAACTGAACTCCTAGCACTAAATATTGTATGCAGAACCTCACAATCAGCATATTGTTTAATGTCTCATATGCAAAGACTACAAACACAATCTTTAACGTCTTTGTGTGAAGACTCACTCAACTAAACTTTGAAGTTCAACTCTCTTGTATATATGTGAGTAATTGTGTGTGAGGAATTTTCTTTTACAGTGTACATCTCAAATGTATCCTCATACAAGGGCTTGTGCTCTCAACTAGCTGATATATTCATGCTAACTGCCCATGCTTTGAATCCCCTTCAAAAGCTCTTGTTTGATCTTCAAGATGATGTATTTATAAGCTCCAACAATGATATATACGTTAGACACAAGAATATGACCGTTTGGAAAGTTTCTGTGCTGTTTCTGAAATTGCAACGGTCAAATTTGCCTTGCTAGACATTTTCCCGACTGGTCAACTCTGGTCAACTCAACTGGTCATTCAGTTTAACTAGTCAGCAGTTGGTTCAGTTCAGTTGGTCAGCAGATGGTTTAGTTCAGTTCAATTGGTTAGCTGCTGGTCTGGTTCAGTTGGTCTTCTTTAGTTCAACTGGTCTTCAGCTTGTCTGGTTCAGTTCAACTGGTCTAGTTCAGTTCAACTGGTTCGGTTCAGTTTAGTTTCAGCTGGTGTACTGAAATCAGCATAGCTGATTTCAGTTTGTGCAGAACCAGTAGCTTCATCGTCTTTTATCAGCATCTTAAGCTTCGATTCAGACTTTGACTTTTGAGGATGATTTGTAGATCATTGTCTTATCTTACCAACGCATACTGAATCGCTTCATTTTGATAACTGAGCTGATAGATATGACCAAAATACCGCAGCTGCTCAAACCCAACTGATTGTTGTTTTCGTGTGTTAAGTTTGGTAATTTAGCGATCAGTTAAACCATGATAACATTCGATTTTGCCCAACTGACTTGAAATACGACTTGTTTCAAATTGAGTTTTCTGATTAGTTCAGTTGGCGGATTGTCATTTGGATCATCCAGCTAGGAGATAACATCAAAATATCAAAGCATGCCAGAAATTTAGTTTGTGCAGAATTCAGTTTCAGCTTGCTTCTTGTGTTTGCAACTTCAAACATAAGTAAATATGTTAGAAACGCAATAACAAGTTTTGTTAACATCAAAATCAATATTACGAACATGAAATGTTCCAACAAATACCCCTACTCGAATAGAAATTCCAAAGAAACAAATTGAAGACACTCATGATGTCATTAAACGCATGAAAAAGACCAATCGGTTCCAAATATAAAAATCCTCGAAAAAGAAAAAGCATAGAGAAACACGATGATCACAAAATAGAGAATGATATTCCTGCAGAAATACATAATGATGAAAATGTTCCATCAGAACCACAAACTGATGAGAATCATGAAATCTCTATCAATTATATTAATAATGTAAAAATATGGAACCGAAAAGATATAAAAGAAATTGATGATATATTTTCTTAAAATGTGGCATTTGACATCATAAATAACAATGAAGATTATGAACCAAAATCTTTTAGTTAATGTAAAAATTGACAGGACTGGATAAAATGGAAAGATGACATCTAGGTTGAATTGGATTCGCTAGATAAACGTAACGTTTTTGGGCATACAGTCCTTACACCTGAAGGTGTAAAACCTGTTGGGTACAAATGGGTCTTTATCCGATAGCGAAATGAGAAAAATGAAATAGTAAGATATAAAGTTCGAGTTGTTGCACAAGGTTTTTCTCGAAGACCTGGAATTAATTATGAAGAAACGTAATCTCCTGTTATGGATGCTGTAGAGCCCAAATCAGTACACATAAAACCCATGCATTTATTTAAATTGTTAAATCATTTATTTAATTTAAAAATGATTTTTAGCTATGCATGATTTATGAATTTGCATTATTCAAGTTATCTATGTTTTTGGGGATGCACGTTAAAATGTTTTCTTGAGTTTCATGTTTCAGGCGATTATTCGATGCGGGATCGAGGAAAAGAGACCGGCGAAGATTTTTGGCGATTTTAAAACTTGGCATTTTATTTTAAGTTAGGATTGGGGCATTTCAAAAGATTTATTTAGTTTTTATCATTTTTAAAGTCTAATTAAATAATAGGTGATTTTTAAGATTCTTAAACTTTTAAAATTTATCATATGTATATTTTATTTAAAATTTAGGAAGGCTAGTAGATTAGTGGGGAATTAATATTTTATTTATCATATTAATTGATTATTAGTATTTTATTATCTTAGTTAAACCCTTAATTCCCTCCCCACTAAATCACACACACGTTACAATTTTACACAAAAGCACGCACACACACATTTTTACACGCACCTCAGTTGTTTATCACACACACACTTTCATTGCAATCCATTTCATTTCTTGTGAGAGAGCAAAACTTAGGGTTCTAAGTGTTATAGTAGCCGCCCCTTTCTCTTTAAAATTTTCCAGCAATTCACGTTGATTTTGTTGCAAGGAATCGAGCCACAAATCGTTCCGGATCAACCCTCGTATTCTTTCCGCTTTGGTATCGTCGTTTCAAGCATTTTTAAAGATCAAGGCATGCATATTCTATTTTTTCTGCATCGATCTCGTCATATTATGTGTTGTGATGTTTATTATGCAGGAAAATCCATGTATGTTGTGAAAAAGTTTGAGCAAAAACATTTGAAATGATTTTCAGATCCAAATTTTTAGATCTCAAAACATGTCTGCTGTCATTTCGATTGCTGCGGAAATTCGGTCGGTTTTCTGGAAAGGTTAACATTTCGATTTGACAGTAAATTCGTAATTTTTGGACAAGAAACGAGTGAGTTATGATTTTTTCGTGGGACTGCTCAAACTGTGATTTTATGAAAATACGTTCTTGAAGTTTATTTGTTGCAGGATTCGTTGGGAACCGTCGGTTTATCGCTGCTGCATTTAAATATTTTGAGTATGATGTTGGGATGATTTTTGGTGTTTTGTTTCCTGGCGATAGGCAATTGGTTGCATTAGAAGTCGTAGGAAGCTTTTTGGTGTAAAAATGTCGTTTGCGCGGCTTGTGTTGCGTTGTTGTTTTGGGGCATCGTGTGAGTTTGAAACAATTCCATAGCATCCTAGGTTGAGTATCGTTACATCGGTTCGATTCGATAGGGCGTGGCATAGAGTTTGCACCAAAATTGAGCTTTTGGGGTCAAGCGGGCGCAGAACTAGCGCTGCAGCGCTCTTCGAGGAGCGCCACAGTGCCCGACATTCGCATGTCGGAGTGCCACAACGCTGCCTTGAGGCGCCGCAGTGCTAGGGCTATGGCCCTTCTAGCGCTGCAGTGCAGCAAGGCATAGCGCCTAGGCAGTTGAACATGATTTTTAAACCACTATTTTTGGCTGATGTCTTCTATGTTTCGGGAAATGTTCACACATAATTTTAGGATTTGTTTCGGGGGTCGATGTCTTGGTTTAGTACGATGATTAAACAAGGTCAAGTCCCGAGCGATTTTAGAACGTCGTAAGAAAATTTTCATCTTCGTGATGAGCACGATTTTATTACGTCTAAGAATGGAATTTAAGTTCATGAAATAGAGTTAGTATGTGTAGCAGTGGCCCCAAGCGAGATCCAACGAATCCCTCAACGCCATGTAATTATGTTCGACGTGCAAAGTAAAATATTTTACATTTTTGAGGTATGCTAAATATCTTGTGACCAATTATGAACGAGTTTGGAAGCTGGTGAACGTGGCCGGTGACCTCTCCACCCCGGTAAAGTGTAAGGTCCATGAATTTAATTCACGTAACCTGAATGCATTTAATCTAGGATTTTATTTTAAATTAGTGTTTAAGTATTTTTATGCATGTTATACATAAATTCATGCATTATAGGATTATTTCATAAAATTTTAAAAGTTCATGCATTAGGGTTTCTAGATGAATTTCACGCTCGAACGAGGAACGGAGACCGGAGAATTTCCAGGAAAATTAATTTAATACATAATTCATTTTTATTAATTAATATAAGGTGTTTTTAAGGGTATTTTGCAAAAATAGGATTTTATTGGGTATTTTTACCCGCATGATTTTATTTTTAACGGTACGTAAATTTTATCGATTCGGGAGACTTTTTGAAGGTTCAGCTAATATTTTCAAATACTTTCCAACCCAAAATATTTTTCGAGAGTGTGTTTGGATTTAATGGGCATACTTTTAAGCTTATTGGGCTTAAACATCTTTTTAAACCTTTAATTAACAAATTAGGGCCCATTAATTTATTTGTTAACCATTTTATTAGTATATAATTTGACCTAAACTTCATTAGCATGGTACTAGCGGAAATCTCCCCTCTCCCTCAGCTTTTTCTCCTCGGTTTCACGGCAGAAAACTCAAGAAAATCATCGGCCATCTCCATTCCTTGCAAAAGAAATCCATCCGGTGTCTCCCTCTTCTTGTTTTGTTCATCAATCATCAAAGGCACGCATTGTATCTATTGTTTTTGAATCATACATGTCTTATATACTATTGAATGTGTTTTTTCATGATAATTCGTTCGATCCAGGGTGCAGCATGAAGTATCATTCATTTTTGCTCATGTCATGCGTTCTTTATTGTAAACTCACATTTTATGTACTGTCTTACAAGGGGGCTGCAATCTTGGGTGTTCAGGGGCCGATCAGGGTGCAGGGATGGTGTTTTAGGATTTAGAATGGTGACTGGTGGTTGCAAGATGCACTACCGAGAGGTTGCTTCAAGGAGATGGCTCGGTTCTTGGGGGTCTTCGGCACGCAGGGGTTAGCTAGCAACACCAGGACCTAGCCGAGCCTTAGTATAGATCCTGGTGGGTCTGAGACAAGGCTTGGAAGTGCTCAAGGTGCACTGGAACCAACCTCAGGCGTTGGCGATCGGGAGGGAAGGAGCAAGACTCGAGTGGAGCGTTTGTGAGTGTAGCGTTCGGGGTGGGGGCTATGGCTGGCATGGATGATCAGCCGTTGGAGGGTCTAGGGAAGGTCGAGCCACCACTGGTGCATTTGGTTTTGTGTTAGGGAAGAAAAAAATGGAAAGGGGCACGCATAGGGTTTGAGAGGAAATTTTGGGAATTTTCCAGCAACTTTCAAGGGGTGACCAAAGGGCTTAGGAGTTGGGTTTGGAGATTTTTAGAGCCATTTAAGTGTTTATAAGGTGTGGTAAGAAGTTGGGGAAAATTTGGTTAAGTTTCGAGTCGATTCGGGTTAAAACCGAGACCCCGGTCCAAGTTTTAAAACGAATCGGTTAAGTTCTGAATTTTGCTCGATTTTACGTCTAGGAATGCTTTTAAAAATGTTTTGGGACATTTTTAGGAGTTTGGTAAGATTCGGGTCAATTTTAGAGGTCCAAAGGTGAAACGATAATTTTTGGGTTTCTAGGGGCAAAATGGTCATTTTGATTTTGCCCCCGAGGTGAGATTTTTCGTCCTAGCAGCGCCCTGAGCACAAATTTATGATATTTTAAATGTTTATGCATCATGATTCACGATTTTTAGGATTTTATGAAAATATACGTTGCATGCTTGAATTTAAAGAAAATTGCATTTGTGTATGATTTTTATAAGTGATGTAAATGATGATGTTTTGAATGATGGTAATTAGTTGTGACTATCGAAGTATATGTAAATGTTTAACATGTATATGTAAATGCTAATGATGAGGCCTAGGCACTGTGGATGGGTAATCTTGTCACTGATGTCCGACAGCCGCCGGGTACCGCGGTTCTATGTATGATGGATCCATCGTAAATGAAGATGTACGATAGTCACCTCTAATGAACTGAATTCACCTATGGATGATGAATGATGAATGATGAATGATAAATGACGAATGATGATTAACGATGAGCTGTTTTGGCACGTCACGATTGCATATGACACGTTTGCATTAAGCTTTTAAAGTTCATGAAAGATATGTTGATTATGATATTTTTCACTGCTGTGTGCTATGTATAGGTATTTGTTATTTATGGTACAGGTGTTTTGAGTCTTTAGACTCACTAGGCGTGTGTGATGCAGGTGAGTTTGATGTCGAGGAGACTGGAGGTGCTGGACTCTGAGTCAGCAGACCTGGTGGGCGACACGACCCGAGGACCTTATGATTTTTCGCACATGTATGATTTTATGTTATTGAGAGGATATGAGTAATTTATACGCTGTTTATTTTACTGTTTGATGTTAGGATTTTACTCGTTTTTTTACTCCGCTATATTTTTTAGTGGTAATTGGTTATGATAATTTTTAAATGATGTTTTTAAGTAGGATTGCATGCATGAGATTTATTTAAATGTTTATTTCAAAATGAGATCTTTAAAAAATATATATATTTCTGCACTTTTAAAACGGTAGACGTTACATAAAGCATGACCGGGTTTAGATCAGGATTGGAAAGCGGTAAAACATGACCAGGGACCAATCCACCCGGTAAAGAATGACCGAGGATCTCATGTATGTGGCAGTGGACATCCCTACCAGCCCAGTACTGTGGTTTAGTCTGATCAGGCGCATTTATATATGGGTCACTTGTTTTGAAACATATCTCTACGCAAAATGATGCAGTTTGTGCATGTTCAAGTATGCATGATGCAAGAATGTTTATGAAAAGTTTTACGATGATGGCACATCTATGTTTATGTTATTACTTTCAAGTTTCAAGTATGTACCCTCTACTTTTAATGCATGTGGTTTTATTATGTACTGCTTGTTATCTCCAGTTTATACATGTTGAGTCTTTAGACTCACTAGACTTGATCGATGCAGGTGAGGACGAGTATGAGGAGACGAAGGGCCGCTCGGTCTGCGCAGGAGGCTAAACCCGAGGACCGCCTATGTTTTAAGAATTTTATGCATGTCGATTCAAATACTCTGATTATCACGAGATTTCTTTACGTTATTTAATCCGGTTGTTTTGCAAACTATATTGGTAATATTTTTGTTGCAAATATTTTGGAAGAATAGTTTATCTTTATCGTATTTCGAAGGTTCATCCTATGTTTTAAGAATTTTATGCATGTTGATTCAAATACTCTGATTATCACGAGATTTCATTACTTTGTTTAACTCGGTTGTTTTGCAAACTATATTGGTAATATTTTTGTTGCAAATATTTTGGACGAATATTTTATATTTCTTGCATTTTGAAGGTTCATTATTTATTTAAGAAAATGTTTATTTTTTCGCAAAATTTCAAATAGTTCAAAATACGGTACGTCACAGTTGGTATCAAAGCGGTGTTCTTGTATAGGGTTATGCCTACTGCCAGTTGCGAGAAGCTCACGAAGTCACACCTCAAGTCTGCACGTTTTAAATTTTAAATTCTTTCATGTATTAAGCATCAAGTCATGATTTCAATATGTGCATGTCTAAGTTCAAATTATGTGCATCTTATGATATTAGTATTATGTTCATGCATGTTGGGATTACGTGTTGGGCATATGTTGGGACAGTATGCTTCCTAGACGTATGGTTGCACGTGGAGCAAAGGATGAGGACAGAGAAACTCAGGATGGGGAGATGGCCACTCCTCCTCGTCCACCCCCAGATATGCAGGCTCAGATGCTTTCAGGGATGACTCAGTTCTTCGCATAGTTTTCGGGGAACCAGGCTGTAGTGGATACAAGGGCGAGGCCCAGACCAGAGGCTGTTTATGAGAGGTTTAGGAGAATGGATCCGAAGGAGTACTCAGGGACTACTAACCCGATGATAGCTGAAGGATGTATTAAGTTTGTCGAGGTAATATTTGCGTTTACGGAGCTACAGGATGCAGACAGGGTCAGGTGTGCCACATAACTTCTGACAGGAGATGCCAGACTGTGGTGGGATAGTGCATCAGTGTCAGTGAACTTGCAAATGCTGACTTGGGATGGTTTCAAGGAGGTCTTCTACTCCAAATACTTCATAGTACTCTCCAGCCTGACCAAGGAGTTCATGGCGTTGCGACAGGGAGATAGCAGCATTGCAGAATTTGTCAGAAAGTTTGAGAGGGGGTGTCACTTTGTGCCCCTGATTGCTAATGATGCCCGAGAGAAGTTGAAGCATTTTATTGATAGTTTACGACAGATCTTGCGCCGTGATGTGAGAATTGCTGATCCTACTACTTATGCAGTTACCGTGTCGAGAGCCTTGGCAGTAGGACAGGACCATAGGGTCATTGAGAACGATAGGCAGGGCAAGAGGTCCTATCAGGCACCTCAGCAGCAGCAGCGACCCCAGTTCAAGAGGCCTTTCTAGCGACAGCAGGGGAAGAGACCATTTCAAGGACCGCCGAAAAGCAAGGGTCCTATTCCTCAATAGAAGGCTCCACAGAGACCCGGTGAGTACCCAGTGTGCCCGAAGTGCAACCGCCAGCATCCGGGACAGTGTTTATGGGGATCGGGCAAATGCGGAGCAAGCGATCATGTGCTAACCTAGGGGAGAGTGTTCGCAATGCAGGCAGAGGAGGCGAACACAGACACGACCCTTTTGACTGATAACTTATTTATTTCAGCATCGTATTATCTTTGTTATGCATGTTTCGAATTTGATTTGGGGTTATTAGTGTGCTAGTTAATATTTTGGTGACTTGGGATAGAAATTTTCTGCTATGCATGAGGTTAAGATTAGAATTTTGGGATATATGTTTTATGTGTTGTGCTAACGTCTCTCAGGAAATATTTTCATAAAGAGAGCCACCACGAAAGCCTTGATAGACTCTGGGGCCACTCACTCTTTTATTTCGGAGACGTTCGCTAATCATCTGGATGTCAAGTCTATTGGAATCGACGTGAGATATTCAGTGACAGTCCCATCAGGGGAAGAGTTATTAGTACTAGCGTGGTCAGAGACATTGATCTGGAACTGCAGGGCCACATGTGTATGCCGATCTGATTGTGTTGCCGATGCCAGAATTTTATATTATCTTGGGAATGGACTGGCTGACAAAGAACATAGTTCTCATTGACTTTCAGAAGAGGTCAGTGTTGGTAAGACCGTTGGGCATGGAGCAGTTTCTCTCTGAGCTGGATAGATGAAAGAGTTTCCCTCGCATGATATCTTGCATGCATGCACGGAGACTTATTCATAAGGGATGTCAGGCTTTCTTGGCCAGTATTATTTCCGCACCTGACGTACCCACTCCGTCGATATCTGATGTACCAGTAGCAAGAGATTTTCCTGATGTTTTTCCTGATGACGTCATAGGCCTTCCACCAGAGAGAGATGGAGTTTGCCATTGACCTTATGCCAGGCACTATGCCAATCTCTAAGGCACCGTACCATTTATCTCCAGCTGAGATGTTAGAGCTCAAGCAGCAAATTCTGGAGCTCCTAGATAAAGAATTCATCAACCCTAATTTCTCACCATGGGGCGCACCAGTGCTCTTTGTAAAGAAGAAAGATGGGAGCATGTGGTTGAGTATCGATTACCGAGAACTGAACAAGGTAACGATCAAGAACAAATACCAACTTCCAAGGATCGAAGACTTGTTCGATCAATTACAGGGAGCTACAGTGTTCTCTAAGATAGATATGAGATCAGGGTATCATCAGCTGAAGGTAAAAGATGCAGATGTTCATAAGACAGCCTTCAGAACTAGATATGAGCATTACGAGTTCTTAGTGATGTCATTCGGACTGACGAATGCTCCAGCGATTTTTATGGACTTGATGAATCGAGTAATTCAGCCCTACCTAGATCAGTTCGTCATAGTGTTCATTGACGTCATTCTTATATACTCGAAGAGCCATGAGGAGCACAGTCAGCATTTGGGTACAGTTTTGCAAGTCTTGCAGAGTCGCAAGTTGTTTACAAAATTCAGTAAGTGTGAATTTTGGTTGGAGAAGGTAGCGTTTTTGGGTCATATAATATCTAACAGTGGTATCGAGGTGGATCCAGCTAAGATAGCAGCAGTTAAGGAATGGGTTGAGCCGAAGAATGCTTCAGAGATCTGCAGTTTTCTAGGATTAGCAGGCTACTACATGAAATTTATTCAAGGATTTTTTTCGATTGCAGTACCACTCACTTTACCGACTAAGAAGAATGCTAAATTCTTATGGTGTGGAGAATGTTAGAAGATCTTTGATACTTTGAAGCAAGCTCTTATTTCAGCGCCAGTGTTAGCCATGTAAGCAGGATAAGGCGATTTTGTGCTATACACCTATGCTTCTAAGCTCGGTTTAGGCGCAGTTTTGATGCAGCATGGTCAAGTTATAGCTTATGCTTCTAGACAGTTGAAAGTGCATGAGAAGAATTATCCGACTCATGATCTTGAGTTAGTTGTCGTTGTCTTTGCGTTGAAGATATGGAGACACTATTTGTACGGCGAGAAATGCCAGATATTTACTGATCACAAGAGCCTTAAGTATTTCTTCACACAGAAAGAGCTGAATATGAGAAAAGACGGTGGTTGGAGTTAGTGAAAGACTAAGATTGTAAAATTAGCTACCATTCGTGGGAAGCTAATGTTGTCACAGATGCCTTGAGCAGAAAAGTTGCAGTCGTAGCACAGTTGTCAGTGCAGAGATCTCTTCAGTCAGAAATTCAGAGGTTTGGTTTAGAGGTTTATCCTAATGGCAAGGCTCCTAAGCTGTCTAATCTGACAGTCCAGTCTTCGTTGCTAGACCGAATCCGTAGAGGTCAGCCTTCAGATGAGCAGTTACAGAAATGGAGACTGAAGGATGAGGCCAATGACAGTGTACTCTATACAGTGTCTAATTGTATTGTGAGACACAGAGGAAGGATGTGGGTGCCAAGTGTTGATTCGATCAGAGAGGATATTTTGATAGAGGTACATACATCTCCGTATTCTATCCACCAAAGAGGTACTGATAAACATAAATATTGTACATTAATTAAATGTTTTATAATATAAATATATAGGTTTTGTTTAATTAAATTTTTAAATATTATATGTTTTAATAAAATATAAGTTGTTGTGTAATTACAAGTTTTTACTATTTTTACAGGTTCGATAAAACAAGAATAAACTTGGCGTTGCAAATGGGATTAAGATGATTCTTGGACCTGTAGAAAGTTGATTATAATATCTACAATATTGTTGACAAGCATGATATAAAAATCCTCTCACAATTGGAATCAAATTAAGCAACAAATAAAGTTACCGAATGAGTGACAGTTTTACCATGCTCTAGTATTTTGATCATATCTCTCAAATTACTTGGTCAAATGGTTTGAAAAAAATATCACAACTAGACAACTCAATTATCCACATGTTTTTTTTAAGAAAAAGCAAATTCGGAGAAGAAGATTTTCAAAAATGATGTGTAATATAATATAATATCTTGGAACACCAATGAAGACTTATGTGTAAAAAAATAATATTTTATTTGTGGTTGTCTCCCCAAATTTGACTATAAATAGGGGTGTATTGTAATGTATTGAGATATCCCTTATTCTATGAACAAACCTTTGAGTTCATAATTTTCCTCTATATTTTTCCTTTATTTATTCATTTAAATACAATTAGCATGTTAATTTCATATTCAAAGTTTTACACTTTGAATAATGAATAGCTAACTTCCTAAAGTTGAGATGATAAGGTGAAACTCTTGGCATGATAATAAGGTTATTAAAAGGTAAGAATCTATGTTTTATATTATTTAATCATTATTTATTGTTTATGTTATATTTATTTCTTTAAGCATTTTTATACCCTACTTATAAGTGGGAGTTTTGATTTATTGTTGCTATATGTTACACTAAATTCTTGGAACCATTTAAATGTTAGTTTGGTATTACCAACCATTTAAAGTGGATGCCTTGATTTATTATATATAAATATATTATAATATTAAATTCTTGGAACCATTTAAATGTTNTAACATAATATAAATATGATTATTTAATATATTGGAACCATTTTATTAAGTGGATTTCAATATTGTTCGTTAATGTTAACTTTATTAAAATACCAAGAGTAGATCCTTTAATCTCAACTACTTAAATTAAAATTTGAACAATTAAAATTTACTCATTAAAGATTCAAACAATTAAAATTAAAAAGAAACAAAAACAAAAACAAAACAAAAAGACATTGTAGTAGACTTGTAATTACCTTAACTTCCCTATGGATACGATATCGGACTCATCGAATTATACTACTTGTGGACAACCTGCTCTTGGGAGTGCAACAATCAAAGTGACAACAAATTTTTGGCGCCGTTGTCGGGGAAGTATAATTTAATTTCAAGTCTATTTAATTTTGTTTATAGTTTATTTTTCTTTATTTGAATTTTTATTGCTTTTGTGTGTTTTTATTCTTTTGCATTTGCATTTGCATGCGCATTATTTGGTCACGTACACTTAGTGGTCGACTTATTCGAAATTACCCTTTGTTTTCACAAAACATGGCGGAAGAACCCATCCAAGAAAATGAAGATGAAATTCAATATCAACATGATCATGACAGACGAAGAATACTTAGAGATCACATGAATCCTACACGTACTAGTGCACCTTCATGTCTAGTTTTTCCCCCCGATGCATCTCATTTCAATTTTAAGCCTGGTATTATCCAACTTTTACCCAATTTTCATGGATTAGATTCTGAAAATCCATACATGCATTTACGAGAGTTTGAAGAAGTGTGCAACACATATAATGATCTAAATTGTAGCATGAACACCATTCGACTTAAGCTTTTTCCTTTTTCTTTAAAAGATAAAGCTAAAACATGGCTACAAAATCTTAGATCGGGATCCATTCGAACATGGGATGAATTGCAACAACAATTTTTGAAAAAGTTTTTTATAGAACAAATTCTTTCAAAAGGCAAATCATCACTTTCACTCAAAAACAAGGAGAAAATTTTTATCAGTGTTGGGATAGATATAAAGAATTGCTTAATCTTTGTCCACATCATGGTTTTGAAATTTGGAGAGTTGTTTCTCAATTTTATGAAGGCTTAACACCTAAAGATAGGCAAATGGTTGAATTTATGTGTAATGGAACATTTGAAGATAAAGATCCAAATGAGGCAATTGAGTATCTCGATTCATTAGCTGAAAATGCTCAAAATTGGGACACTATAGGTACAATCGAACCATCAAACAAGATTCAATCTCCTACATCTGGTGGAGGTATGTACACTCTCAAAGATGAACATGATCTTCAAGCTAGATTTACCTCTTTGGCAAGAAAAGTTGAGGCACTTGAATTGAAAAAGAATGGTCAATTAAAATCTGTTCAAGAAATTGCATGTCACATCTGTGATACAAGTGATCATTCTACAAAAGATTGTCCCACTTTGCCTTCTTTTAAAGAATGTCTCCATGAACAAGCCAATGTTTTAAACAATCTCAAAAGGCCAAATTTTGAACCATTTTCTCAAAGTTACAATCCAGGTTGGCGAAATCATCCAAATTTTAGTTGGAGGAATGATAATGCTGCACAATTTTCACAACCACATTTCCAAAATCAACAAAATTTTCAAAATTATGCACCTTATGTTCCTCCACCTAAAAGGAATTTGGAAGATATATTGAATTCTTTCATTGCAAAGCAAGAGTCTATCAATACTCAAACTGCTCAAACCATGACAGATTTGAAAGATACTCTTGCTAAATTTGCATCTGCACTTAATGTTCATGAAAAAGGTAAATTTCCTTCACAACCTCTGCCTAATCCCAAGGATCATCATTCACAAACTGGAACTTCTGGAACTCAACCGATGGATCAGGTAAAATCTGTTATTACCCTTCGAAGTGGTAAGGTTGTGGAAAAATCCATTCTTGAACCTTGTGAAGATGATGATAAATCAACTCCAAAGGGTAAGGAAGTGGAACCCATAACTTGCGAAGAGGAGGTTCAACAGACAGTGTCACCACCATTCCCTCATGCATTGAAAAATACAAAAAAATCAAATTTGAATTCTGATATATATGATATTTTTAAACAAGTAAAAGTTAATATTCCTTTATTAGATGCAATAAAACAGGTACCATCATATGCCAAATTTTTGAAAGACTTGTGCACTGTGAAAAGAAAATTGAATGTGAAAAAGAAAGCATTTTTAGCCGAACAAGTAAGTGCAATCATTCAAAATAATAATGCTTTGAAATACAAAGACCCTGGTTGTCCTACTATTTCTTGTATTATTGGAGAACGAAAGATTAAAAAAGCCTTGCTTGACCTTGGAGCTAGTGTGAATTTACTTCCATATTCAGTTTATCAAGAACTCAATCTAGGCGAGTTAAAACCTACTTCGGTAACACTTTTACTTGCTGATAGATCTGTTAAAGTGCCAAGAGGTATGGTAGAAGACGTGTTGGTCCAAGTTGATAACTTTGTATATCCTGTCGATTTCATAGTTTTAGATACACAACCTATCGAAGCTTGTAATGCAATTCCTGTAATTTTAGGTCGTCCATTTTTAGCAACTTCTAATGCTCTTATAAATTGCAGGAATGGAATAATGAAGTTGTCATTTGGTAACATGACCTTGGAGCTTAATGTGTTTAATCTTTGTAAGCAACCACATGACAAAGGAGATGAAAGTGAAGATGAAAATCTTATTGAAACTCTTGTGGAAGAAAACATTCAAGAAGGGAGTACTCGTGATCAATTAGATATTTGTTCAATTGAAACTGTTAAAGAAAATATTGAAATTGATCTTGATGATTTTATCAGGTATCACTCGTTACCAGGATCAGAGAAAGAATTTGATGCAAAATATGAGAACAAAGACGAACCACCCATATTGGAGTTAAAACCCTTGCCAGAAGAATTGAAGTATGCATTTCTTGGAGAAGATGAAACATATCCGGTGGTAATTTCTTCCAAACTAGCAAGTGATGAAGAAGGTAAATTAGTTGATATGCTTAAAAGACATAAAAATGCAATTGGTTGGACACTAAAAGATCTCAAGGGCATTAATCCACTAATTTGCACTCACAAAATTCACTTAGAAGAAAATGCAAAAACATCTCAACAACCACAAAGGAGATTAAATCCACACATGAAAGATGTTGTGAAAACTGAAGTTCTCAAACTACTTGATGTTGGGATTATCTACCATATTTCTGATAGTAAGTGGGTAAGCCCAACACAAGTAGTTCCGAAAAAATCTGGCATCACAGTGATAAAAAATGAAAAAGGTGAATTGTTAACAAGTCGAGTCCCATCTAGTTGGCGGATGTGTATTGATTATAGAAAATTAAATGACGCCACTAGAAAAGATCATTTTCCATTACCATTTTTGGATCAAATTTTAGAAAGAGTAGCAGGTCATCCATACTACTGTTTTCTTGATGGATATTCAGGTTATTATCAAATTCCCATTGCACTCGAAGATCAAGATAAAACTACATTCACATGTCCTTTTGGAACATTTGCATTTAGAAGGATGCCATTTGGATTATGCAATGCCCCAGCAACATTTCAAAGATGTATGCTAAGCATTTTTTGCGACATGGTTGAAAATTGTTTGGAAATTTTCATGGATGATTTAACTGTCTTTGGGAATACATTTGATAATTGTCTTGAAAATTTGGAAAAAGTTTTAAAAAGATGCGAGGAAAAAGGTCTTATTTTAAATTGGGAAAAATGTCATTACATGATTACTTCTGGAATTGTTTTGGGACATGTCGTGTCATCTCATGGAATTGAAGTTGATAAAGCAAAAGTTGATGTCATTGCCAATTTACCCCCTCCAAAAACCATTAAAGAAATTCGCTCATTTTTGGGACATGCTGGATTTTATAGGAGGTTTATAAAGGACTTTAGTTTAATCTCTAAACCCATTTGTAACCTCTTAACAAAAGACAGTGCATTTGAGTGGACTCAAGAATGTCAAAATGCTTTTGATAAAATCATTCGACATTTAACATCAGCTCCTATCATGCAACCTCCTGATTGGTCTTTACCATTTGAAATCATGTGCGATGCGAGTGATTATGCAGTCGGTGCAGTATTGGGTCAAAGAAGAAACGGTAAGCCTTATGTGATATATTATGCAAGTAGAACTTTAAACAATGCTCAAATGAATTACTCCACAACTGAAAAAGAACTACTTGCTGTAATATTTGCATTAGATAAATTTCGTTCTTATTTGATTGGATCAACAACTATCGTGTTTACTGATCATTCTGCTATTAGATATTTGTTGACCAAACAGGATGCAAAGCCACGACTGATACGATGGATTTTGTTGCTCCAAGAATTTGACATTGTGATCAAAGATAAAAAGGAACCGAGAATGTCGTAGCCGATCATCTATCGAGACTAGTAACAGGATCATCTTGTGAAATGACACCAATTAACGATAATTTTCCTGATGAACATCTATTTTCAGTTACTTCTGCACCTGGTTTGCTAACATAGTAAATTTTCTTGTGACAGGAAAAATGCCACCGCAATGGAGTTCTCAAGATAAAAGAAAATTTTTGAATGAGGTAAAAAAACTTTTATTGGGATGATCCGTATCTGTTCAAGTATTGTCCGGATCAAATTTTTCGACGTTGCATACCCGACAATGAGGTAAGTAGTGTCATTAAATTTTGTCATTTAAAAGCATGCGGAGGACATTTTTCTTCAAAGAAAACAACTGCAAAAATCTTGCAGTGTGGATTTTATTGGCCCACTTTGTTTAAAGACACCCACGAAATATGCAAGATCTGTGAAAATTGTCAAAAATTGGGTGCGATTTCAAAAAACAAACATGATGCCTTTGAATCCTATTATTGAAATTGAAATATTTGATTGTTGGGGAATAGATTTTATGGGACTTTTTCCACCGTCGTTTGGATACTTGTATATTTTAGTTGCAGTTAATTATGTTTCCAAATGTATAGAGGCAATTCCATGTCGAACAAATGATCATAAAATCGTCATCAAATTTTTAAAAGAAAATATTTTTAGTAGATTTGGAATTCCTCGAGCCATGATAAGTGATGGGGGAACTCACTTTGTTAATAAACCATTTGCTTCATTAATGAAAAACATGGTATTACTCACAAAGTAACTACTCCTTATCATCCTCAAACAAATGGACAAGTTGAATTAGCTAATAGGGAGATAAAGCAAATTTTGGAAAAAACTGTTAACTCAAATAGAAAAAATTGGTCTCTGCGACTTAATGATGCACTTTGGGCATATCGAACAGCTTTTAAAACATCATTGAACATGTCTCCCTATAGGTTGGTTTATGGAAAACATTGTCATTTGCCTGTGGAATTGGAACATAAAGCTTATTGGGCGATCAAAACTTTAAATTCAAGCATGGATGATGCCAACAAATTGCGTAAATTGCAACTTAATGAACTTGATGAACTCAGAAATGACGCGTATGAGAATTCAAGGATTTATAAAGCAAAAATCAAATCATTTCATGATAAAACAATTCTTAGAAAATCTTTTGAGATTGGTAAAAAAGTTTTGCTTTATAATTCTCGACTTCACATATT